>NC_066883.1:17892564-17995777 GCF_022985175.1 Labeo rohita
ATTATTAGTTGTATTTAAGGCAAGTGTGACAATCACAAATGCTTACTTTGAGCAAACCCTAAAGTGAACTAATAAAGCCTCTATGTTTTTGTTGCACATATGGATGACAGTACCCTAATCATGTGACTTGTTGAGTAGAGTAGAGACAATTTTTGACTGTCGGATGATAAAGGAATAGTTCACCCCAAAAAATCAACTTACCCTCAGGCCATGCAAAATGTAGATGAGTTTGTTAGCTCATCAGAACAGATGTGGAAAAAATGTCCTGTGGAGTGAATGGGTGCTGTCAGAATGAGAGTCCAAACAGTTGATAAAAAAACATCACAATAATCCACATGGTTTACCTGTGGATAATTGTGATGTTTTTATCAGCTCATTCTGACGGCACCCATTCACTGCATCCATTGGTGAACAAGTGACGTAATGCTAAATTTCTCCAAATCTGTTCTGATGAAGAAACAAACTCATCTTTCATCAGATTTTCATTTTTGGGTGAACTTTTCCTTAAATCATGTGACTTGTAGAGTTGTGCCTTTCTAAGTGATTGGACTTAATTTTTTTTTGACTGGCAAATGTAATTATTTTCAATCAGAAAGTACTTTACTGTTACCACATTTCTATACTTATGCCATTTACTGTAATATCTACTACCTAGATGCTCTTTGGAGTTTTTCGTAAGTACCACTGCACATAAATATGATAATTTGCGTCACGGTTGCAGTTGCCGCATCTTGATAAATGGGCATTTGTTTGTGGGTTTGTGTGAAGTGCTTCTGTTTTCTCATTCATGCTTCATACGGTTTTCTCACACTGCTTTAGGGAAGACTTCCTTTAAAGCCGCCTCATTGGTAATTTGGCAGTGCTCTAGTATCCGATTGCACACATCAGCCCCTGAATTGCTCTCTCAGTGGGAAAGGTACTCTAGCAGCTCAGCTCTGGCCTGCCATTAATCAAAGCCACTTCCAGTGGCCCACTCCAGAAACACAAGCGCTTACCCTGTCTCAAACAGACAGCTCGACAATTTGTCTCCTTAGAGAAAGTCGACATTTTAATGCCTGCATTTTAATAGGAATGTATAACAGCGGCCTGTAGAGACAAATGGACCATCATCTTTACAGATTGGTTTTTCTCCTCTAACCTCGTCTGAACCGTTTCGTTCGGGGCAGGTGTACTTAAATCAACCGGAAGATTAAGTTTTAACACGTCGTGCTTTCGGAGGTTCGATTTCCATGTTGATCTGACTTTAGGATTATTTAATATTCTTTTGTTACTGTTCGTATCCGCATATCAGTGTCAGATATTGGAGCTCAAACTAGACTATTTAAATAATGTAGTGAGTTGTCATGATGTTTTTTGTCTGTGACTGTTTGGATTTGCTTTGACAATGACAGTTGTTTTGACTGGGATCGAGACGAGTAGTATTGATTTTCCTCTCATTGTTCCATTTACCAGGTATTTCTCCACGTCTCAGATCAGTGTTGTTCAATCTTTCGTGTCTTTCAGGTGGACAGAGGGAATGGAATTAATGGGCGGTATCTGAAAGGTGCTCTTTTTACAGAGCAATCAAATTGCTAGACGGGTTTGATGATACATAAATTCATATTAGCTACTCACAATGAACTTTTTTAGATGAAAAGTAAATGTTCAATTGTGTATTATCAAGAGCATTCACATCGTTAAGCAAGCTGTTTGTAGTAGGGACATGCAAATCTGACTAGTTGGTGGGTTGACTACTGTGCTAGTGTCTCTCTTAAAGAGATAGTTCATGCTAAAATTAAAATTCTGTCATCATTTACTCACCTTCACCAAACCTGCATGACTGACTTTCTTCTGTAAAAAAAAAAAAAAAAAAAAAAAAAAAAAAAAAAAAAAATATATATATATTTAATCTTCTGTATTCCACAGTTTGGAGCAACAGAGTAAATGATGACAAATTTTGGGTGAACTGTCATTTTAAGGACATCCACCAGATCAAATCAGACACTTTTTCTTACATTAAATGCTGGATGAAATGAAAAATAAAAATGAAGCTGCAAACCTAACTAGTTGGTAGGATGACTAGTATACTAATCTCTCTGAAAGTTTAAAATTAAAAAAAAAATTTTTTACTCATCTTCAACAAATGTACATGACTGATTTTCTCTTATGAAAAAGTGAACACAAAATTAAAAAAAAATATTTTATTTATTCATTTATTTATTTTTATTTTTTATTTACCTTCTGTGTTGGAGCAACGGAGTACATGTTTTTTATTATTATTATTTTATTTTATTTTATTTTATTTTATTTATCTTCTGTGTTCCACAGAGGAAAGAAAGTTGTACAAGTTTGGAGCAACAGAGTAAATAATTATAGAACTTTGGGTGAAATGTCCCTTTAAGGGCATCCACCAGACGTTCACACAGCATGAATTTAAAATAACTGCTGGATGAAATGCATCAAGACTTTTTTAAAAAAAATTTAAAAAGTTTTTAAAAATTAGGCTTCAAACCTAACTAGTTGGTGGGTTGACTATTTTAATCTGTCTTAAAGAGTTTAAAATTATAGTTCTGTCATCATTTACTCACCTTTAACAAACAAACATGACTGACTTTCTTCTGTGAAAAAATAAACAGAAAATAATTTATTTTATTTATTTATTTATTTTTTATTTTATTTTAAACTTCTGTGTTCCACAGTTTGGAGCAACAGAGTACATTTTATTTTTAATTACTTTATTTTATGTTTTAATTTTATTATTTTAATATGTATTATTTATCTTATTTATTTATGTATTTATTCATTATTTTATTTTATTTTATTTTATTTTATTTTATTTTAATCTTCTGTGTTCCACAGTTTGGAGCAACAGTTTGCTCCAGTTTGGAGTAAATTTTATTTTTAATTATTTTATTTTATTTTATTATTTTATTTTATTTTATTTTATTATGTTTTAATTGTATTGTTTTTAATTTATTTTATTTTATGTTTTAATTTTATTATTTTTAATTTAGTTTCATTTAATTTATTATTTTATCTTATTTATTTATTTATTTTTATTTATTTTATTTTATTTTCTGTGTTCCACAGAGAAAAGAAATTATGGGAATTTTGGAATTTTGGGTGAACTGTCCCTTTACGGACATCCGCCAGACCTTCACACAGCATGCATTAAAATAACTGCTGGATGAAATGTATCAAGACTCATATATAAAAAATAAGCTGTAAAAAGTCTTGAAAATTGATAATCTAGCGCTCATGACGTGAGACACTGAAAAACAACAGTGAGACCTTAAAAAACTCCTAAAGATGTACATTTTGGGGGATCTGACAATAATTGTCTTACAGTTCATTACAAAAGAGGTGTTTTGATGGCAATGGAGGCAGTGCTTAAAACTAAATGAAGCAAAGCATGCTGCTAGCAATACATCTCTTTAAAAGCAGCATTCTTAGCTACATAAAGCTAAACAAAGCTAAACACAGTAGTTAATCTCAATCCGCTAGTCGACCATCAAACATCTGCATTAATGCGGTACTGGTTTATGCCATGTCATTATTATACAGTGTTTTCAAAGCTTAGCAGCACAATAATATGTAATTTTCGAGCCACAAGGCAGCATTCAGTAAGATAACACTAGTATTTTTCCAGCAAACACACAAATCTGTAGATAACGTCTGTTGGCTGCCGACAGCGGTGCTCAGCGTGTCCACTGTGGTTGAGTGGATATTGTTTATGGGAGGCTGGGTTCTGTCAGGCGGTCTATTTCAGACCCTGTGTTGTGGCTGCAAAGGGGGACGATGCAGCAGATGCTACAGATGCAGCTAAAATGCATTCTGTCTGCACCCTCGACCGAAGGGCACGTGACCTGAGCAGACATCCTCGGTCAAAGAAAATGACCTGACTCTTTGAATTTGAAGAGAAAGCTAATTCGTTTGCGTTACTCCGAATGATCTCCAGCGGAATGTCCTGGAATGAATATTTTACAACGGCCGTTGCTGTTGGTAGTGAGAGTTTGCTTTAATAGCTTTTTTCAAGGTGAAATAATATGCCCCTGTTCATAATGAGCCCGTGCATGTCTGGCAGCGCCCCGGTTGCGGAGCGGTGATAATTAAGGGCTCTATAGCAGGAATAAAGGTTACGTCTGCGGCGGGTTCGCTCGACTGCTCGTTGATGCAGCGCACGCGCCGACGGTGCGTCTGTGTGTGTGTGTGGCTGGAATTCACATGAAAGGACTCGGGCGAGAGAAGGGAACAGGAGTGGGCGGGGGACGAGTCGTTGATATGTACAGCGTGACTCAGTTAAACATACCGAACTGCCGGGGTATTTCAGGAGCATTTAATACGTTTTAATTAAAACAAATATTTAGAGCGCGAGGACAGATTAAAAGGACAATCGGCATGTTTGACTTTGACAGGCGGTTTTGGGCCCTTCTGGTTCACTGGTGGCCGTAGCTACTTCATTGAAATGGAGTGTATATATTTGTTCGGGTTCTTTGTGTACCTTTTCTCTGAGGCGTGTTTAATTTTTGATAAAACGAAGCCATAAATGTTTTCTCTCAAGCCACCGGGTCACTACGTCTGGACGGTAAATATTTCATAGCTGCGCTCCATCTGAATGTTACGGACGTCGGTTTTGTAGACAAGCTCGTTGCATTTCTTGAATCCAGGTCTAGGTTTATTTTAGGCATCAGATGATGATGGCATATGCTATTCAGTTCATTAACAGCTTTTGCTGTATTAGGCCTAATTGATTCAGACCTGCTTGATGAATATTTCGAGTGCCTGGAGTCTTTGAAGTATGTGCCCTAAACCTTTCACAGCACCCTGTCGAGAGTATCATCAAAATAAACTATGAGCCACAGACGCAGGCGTGTTTAGAATATCAAGCGTGGATTTATGAAGCTGCATTCCTAAATAAAAAAGTGCTTTTTTAACTTTAAAGGAATAGTTCATTTAAGTAAATGCTGTCTTTCTTGTACTGAACCCACAACGAGATGTTTTGGAGAATGTTGCAGGGCTTCGTTCGATAAATTCAAGCTGATGTATACAGTGAAAGCAGATCTCTATCTCCAGCTTCTCCAAAAATGTCAATAAAGCATCATAAAAGTAGTCCATAAGACTCTTGCACTATATATACTCCTGCACTGTTGTATTATATTATATTATATTTAGGGCTGTCAGTTTCACTTGTTAATTTAATGAATTAGTTATGAAAAATAGCGTGATTAAAATATTTTAACGCAATTGGCGCACTGGCCCCGCCCCCAGACCTGTACGTCATCTTACATTTCATATAGCTGACTGTTGACAAATATGATGCAAAGCAACAACTCCATCAATGCAGTTATACCCTAAAATTCAAGATATTGGGGCAAAAAAATACCCATTGTATGAGTTTTTGTCTCATATTTATATCAGATCATAAGCGATATCACGAGTGCGGTTTGTCCCGAATATAACGAATGCAAATGTGATTTTATACAACACTTCAGTACATACAGTAAGTTATATTTTAAACAATATTGTCTGTTTTTGCTCAGTTTTGCCAACAAAAATATTACCTTTAAGGCCAGCCGTAGCAGAATTGTTGTGCATCTCTGAGCCACACAGCAGTGTTTTTATTTTCTGAATGAACCTGCGTTTTGAACGAATCGGGTGAATCAATGATTCAAAGGCCGATTCATACAGTTTATACTGAATTCCTGAATGAATCAGCTTTTTGAACAAATCAAATGAAATAATGACTCATAAAGACATGTACCACCACCCGTTGGTAGTTTTAGTTTCTTGCTTAGAGTATTATGTCATTAAAAATATGGGGGGATAAAAAAATTAAAGGGATAGTTCACCCAAAAAAATTAAATGATGTCATCATTTACTCAAACCTGAATGACTTACTTTCTTTTGTGGAACATAAAAGAAGGTATTTTGAAGACTGTTGGTAACAAAGCTGTTTTGGTTATCAATGACCATTGCATGAATGTAAAAAAACAACAAAAAAAAAAAACTCAAATTATCTTCTATGTTCCATAGTTTACGTTAGGCCATTGTAGCTTAGAGGTTTATGTGTAATAAATTTTATGTTGAATCAAATAAAATATTTATTTCTAAAGCTACTATTTGTAATGTCTGCTTAATACTTTCTCATTTAACACAAAAATAGCTTTAAATAATCTTTTGTTGGTATTTTCACAGCCAAATGTAATTTGCAATTAATTCGATTACAAATTTTAATTGACTGACAGCCCTAATAACATTATATTATATTATTTTATATTATATCATATTATATTATGTTAATAAGGAATGCATAAAAGTTGCTTCATGTAAAAGCGTTTGTCAAATAAAATCTATATTTTTTTATAATAGACAATAAAAACAAAACAACTTTGTGCATCAAAACCACTCCTTTCCTGGTAAAAAAAAAAAAATTAAAAATTAAGGATTTAAAACTTTTTTAGGACTTGTACAAATAAAATTAACACCATTTTAGTTGGGTAGAGTAATGGCTATGGTAACATATTAAACTGTAAAGCGATTGTAAAAAGCATGATTTACAGTTCAGATACAGGTTTTAAGAAAAGACAAAAAGTTTTATAAAATGATAAACTTCACATTTCAGGCTTTTAACATTTTTAAAAAAAAAGAGATGAGTCAAAAGTATCAAATATTATATTATTTAAACAATTATTAATCAATCAATTATTATATTGACATATCTCTTAGTATCTTAATTGTTTAGATTTTTTTCTTAAGAAAAGCTCCCTTCAGAGCTACATTCATATAATTTATTTGTATAATTTCCCTCTGTAAAACCTTTCAGTGCCTTCCACCATTTTTTTCGAACAAAACAAAACCTACATTTATTTTTTTGTCAAGCCACCAGTTTACATTTACAACCGCGTGTTTGCTGCATATGGGTTGAAAATGCAAATTCATTCTCTGCCAGCAGGTGGCATTTTTGGAACGGCAGAAATATTGCGGTTTCAGCACTCATATTTAATAAATTAAACTATAGCCTTTTGAAGTTTAATCATTACATTAAGCCATATCACAATTCTTCCCATTCTGTCCCCAAATTTAAGACCTCTTAAAATCATAATTAAGACTAAAACTTTTATGGCCTTAAGTGTGATACAACTTAATATAAGACTTTTTTTAAGGACCTTTGTGGCAAGCCCAACATATCAGCCTCTCAGTAACATGTAATTTAAGCCATATTAAACTTAAGTATAATGAACAATGCAAAAAAGCATTTTGAAAGTCTCCAGCATGTTTTATAATACCCAAAAATCAAACTCCAGTTCACTCCTTATGCACGTTATCATGCCCATCAAAAACTTTCCTTTTGGAATATTAGTATTAAGTAAAAACATTGATTTAACACACCAATGGGCATCAGTTATTTCACAGAATGTTTGCTGGGCTAAGAAATAAACAGTTATTACCTTATGATCTGTTTTCAAATCCACATCATTTGAGCATTACAGCACTGATATCTGTCAAAAAATAATGTGCACAATACACTCTCATATGCTGATAAATAGATTGGTGAACTTTTAATATCAAATATAATTTGATCTTCTCAGTTGTTTAAAAGATCAAGACAGTTATCAAAGTTTGTGGCACTTTTGAGCATCCTGAACAGCCTGACATGGCAACAGCTCAGCCAATAGTGTGAGTTTGAGGGTGTGGCTATTTGTTTATTTAACCAATGGCAGATTAGGGGAGTGTTAGAAACCTGTCTGAACACAATCATTATTTTCACCTTCCTTTTTGGTGGCGCTGTGTAGAAATTACATATTTTAAGCAAATATGTTTTTATATTTTAATAAATGAATGATATCTATAATTTTACAACTCGTTCAGTGAAATTACTGATGCCATTTTCTCACTTGAAAGCATATTATCTGTTAAACTTCACATCCTGTTGTTACTATATATAGTTACTCTGGTTTAATCTATCAATGTGTGTTTTATCCACAGGAAGTTGCACGGTGGAGTGAAGACCTTTGGCTGTGAGTTCTGCGGAAAGCAGTTCCTGGACAGTTTACGACTGAGGATGCACATGCTGTCTCATTCAGGTAAACCCTCCCATAAATACCACGATCACGCGCAAATGCAGTCCCGATAAGGACGAAAGCATAGATTACAGTGCCGTTGCACAAGTGATACGTGATCGCTGTTGAGCAACAAGTGTCAGCCCCCTGTTGCCCTTTGTTTGTCCACCATGTACCGCACGCTTAACCTGCTGTAACAGATGGAACATTGCACTTCTATTAGTGACGCAGTGTTTGGTTATCCCCATCTTCCCACTTCCCTTTCCAGTCTCATATGTGTCTCAACTGTTACATTTCAAGCCTGGCAGAGATCCAGTCTGGGCACTTTGCCATATTATTAGTACAGTATGTACAGTGAATCTTGCCAGTTTGTTTTTTTTTCTCATTGTAATGAGGAGGTGCAGGACAGAAACACGCTTAAGGGAGGGGATGGATCCAGTTGTTTATACACATCCAAACCCGTAATTAAACGATCATGCTGAAATGATGCTGTTACATGTTACGTAAGTGTGTGGTATTGTTTAGTGCCGATGTGTGCTATTAACTTCGAACTTTTGCCGTCAGATTTTGGTTATCAAAAGGCTCTGTTGCATAACCGTAGACATAAAATAAACCAGACGCAGACTGCAAAATGAAGTTTAGCACTGAGACTTTGTGCTTTGGGCTTATGCTGTCCAGCTGTCATCCTGTTTTTTATTGTAGCTCCTTTTTAAGATCTTACTCTTTTAGTCTTTGCTTTACAGACTGTGTTATGTGGTCGACCGACATGGGTTTTCCATAAAAATGTCACAAGGGAGAACTCTGCTATTTCATACAATTAGATTTTTTATTACACATTTAAAAAATAACATTTGTTTAAAAACAATGATATTATCACAGGGTTTCTGAGAGTATTAAAAACTTAATTCTCAAATCTTTCACAAATTAAGGCCTTAAAAGGAAGAAAAAAAACACTGAGGAAGAATATTACTTTCTTAGAATGATTAGAAGATTTTCTTCAAATGTTCCTATTTTTTTTGCCTAAAAAACTCTTAAAGGAGAAGTCCACTTCTTTTAATAAATAATTTACTCACCCCCTTGTCATCCAAGATGTTCATGTTTTTCATTCTTCAGTCATAAAGAAATTATGTTTTTTGAGGAAAACATTTCTACATTTTTCTCCATGTATTGGACAGGTATGGTGCCCCGATTTTTTTTCAACTTCCAAAATGCAGTATAAATGCGGCTCCAAACGATCCCAAAAAAACTGATTGTTTCGCTAGATAAGACCCTTCTTTCTCGGCTGGGATCGTTTACAATGGCATTTGGGATCGTTTGAAGTCGCATTTAAACTGCATTTTGGAAGTTCAAACTCAGGGCACCATAGCAGTCCATTATATGGAGTGAAATGTTTTCCTCAAAAAAACATAATTTCTTTACGACTGAAGAAAGAAAGACATGAACATCTTGGATGATGACAAGGAGGTGAGTAAATTATTTGTAAATTGTTGTTCTGGAAGTGGACTTCTCTGTTAAAACTACATTCCGAGACAAAAAATAGTATTATTTATAAAATTATAGTGGATTTAGGCATCCACCATGACACTCGCTGTGAGAAATACTGCAAGCAGAGTGATACAAATGGTGAAACGGTTGGAGTTCTGTTATCACTAGAATATCACACTCCTCTCAGCCAATCAGATTTGAGGATCAGAAAGAACTGTTGTGTGTGTGTGTGTATGTGTGTGGTTTTGTTTATATAATACAACATTTTAACATATCAATCAAAAAATCAGTCTGTACAGTATGTATTAGTCCATCACTATTAATTTGAATTTTAAAATATGTGACCCTGGACCACAAAATGAGGCCAATTTTTAGAAATTAAGATTTATACATCATTTGAAAGCTTAATAAGATTTCCTTTGATGTATGATTTGTTATGATAGGACAAGATTTGGTTGAGATACAACTATTTGAAAATCTGGAATCTGAGGGTGCAAAAAAAATCTGAATATTGAGAAAAACACCTTTAAAGCTTCCAAATGAAGGTCTTAGCAATGCATATTACTAATCAAAAATTAAGTTTTGATATATTCAAGGTATGATTTTTGGCATAAAAGAAAAATCCATAATTTTGACCTATACAGTGTATTTTTGGTTATTGCTACAAATATGTCCAGGGTCACATATTAGGTTTTGTCACATTTATGAAAACAGACAAGGGACATTATTTGGGAAAAATTGGAGAAATGACATTGCAGCATGTTGCAGGTATGATTCAAACCTACTTTTTCAAGTCAAGGCTCTGACTTCAGTATCAGGGATGATAGAATGTGATTGATGGTTATTGAATTCACTCTAAATTGTGCTTTAGAGGGGAATGTCCTGTTTCAAGTGGAGGGGAAATACACTTAGACTGGCAGGAAGAAGTGTGTGTGTGTGTGAGTGTGTCCATCTGTCTGATTAAGTCTATAGTCAACTCTCTGGAGAGTTTGTGAAGCCCACCTCACTTGACTTTATCAGCTCACGTTTTTGTCAAGATTCTGACAGCATTCTTCGCCAAATGAACTGAAAATTCCTCTTCCTTTTGTCTCTTGTCCTCCGTCTGCCACTTTTTTGTGTGTTTATGAAAGCGAGAGGAAGAGATTTATTATTTTTTTCCGTGAATCCAACCCTCCTAATCTGTTATAAATCAATATCATAAACACTGGCAACAATATTCAGTTACTCCCACATTTAATCTGCTCGTAATCCGCCGTCGCACCTGTTCACGCACGACGTGAAGCAGAAACGAGGGCGAATCTTCGTCATGTGCGGCTTTCGGGCTGAAAAGCCCTGTCAAGATGTTTTCTCTTAATGTCTCTTTCTCTTTTTCTCTCTCTCTCTCTCTCTTTCTCTGTCTGGGAGAAGCCCTGCGCGCAGAGCCTGGCGACACGCCAGCTCTTCCCTCGCACTGATGACATCATCAGCTGCCGGCAGGTCTGGATGTTCTGCCAGCATTCTGGAGCATTTATGATTGCTCGCAGATGTGTGTCCAGGAACATACTGTACCCAAATCCCAAAATTAATCAAACTTGACTGCTCTCCAAGCCACTGCGCTCCAAAATAGCGTGAGCGCTGGGGTGGAGGGAGGACACTGGCGGAGTCCTAAATAAAACAAAAATGCAGAAAGAAAACAGAAATGTTGACTGCTGGCCCTTGGAGGCAGGCTCGAGAGAATGGAGCAGACGTCTGTGCTGCGGTCGAAGTGTTAAAGGGTTACGTCCGAGGGCATGTCCTACAGTACATGTGCCGTCATGCCAGGTTCTGCTGCTTCCGTTAATACAGTATGCTAAGCTGTAACTAAATATGTTTGATAAGCATGAAAAATAACCTAGCGTAGAAAGTAACTTCCGAATCCTCTCTCTTAAAATGTGGGTTTTGGCCTAGAGGCATTGATGACTTCTTGACTTCTTCAAATATGCAAAAATGTAATTTTGATACAATCTGTTGAATTCATATTAAATTAATTCTCAAAATTTTAATTTGAGAATGTTAATTTCAAATTTTATTTATATGAAATTAGTTGTCAAAACATTCACGATTATTTTCATTTATTGTTTATTATTATTTAGTATATAGTAATAGTATATTTTTATATACTGTAACTATTGTTATTTATTATTATTATTATTATTATTTATTTGCTAATTTTACTCATTGTAACAATCTTTAAAATTGTGACATCTTGACAAACTGACTTTAAATTTTCCCAAATTTAGGGCTAACTTTTTAACCCAGTTACCAGACTTTCTCTGGCTTTTAACAGTTATATCTATTTATCTATATATTTAACTATTTTATGTAAATACATTTTGTCAGATACATTGTTTTTTTAATTGTTTATTAATTTTAAATTCAATATCAAAATAATTGTATATTATTTATATGAAACGTTGTTGACATTAATGTTGTTGACATTAATATTAAATTCATTTTATTTATAATTATTATTTTTTAGTATATAGTACTATTATGTTTTTATGTACTATTACAATTATTATAATATTTATTATTCTTTAATATTTGCTCATTTTACTCATTGTAACTGTTCTTAAAATTGTGACACCTTAATAAACAGATTTTTAATTTTACCCAAATTTAGGGGAAATTTCATTTTCCTGGCTTTTTAAATTTTGTATCTGTTTATCTTTATACTTATCTATTTTGTTTATTTTATGTAAATATATTTAGTCAAATACATTTACATAATTCTTAATTATTTATATTAAAATTGTTGAAATTTCAACAGTTCATCATCAAAATAATGTTTAATTTTTATTTTATTACAATTTTGTATATAGAAATAGTATATTATTATAAATTATCAATATTATTTAGTATTATATTTAGTGTTTATTATTATTTATTATTTTCTATTTCACTTATTGTAACAGTCCTTAAAGTTGTGACATCTTAATAAACTGACTCAAATTTTTACCCAAATTTAGGGCTAAATTTTAAAACCAGTTACCAGCATTTTTCTGGCTTTTTAAAACTAAAAATCTGTAAATTTACCCTATGTATGATTTGTTAATATTTATTGCTAGCAAATTAGGTCCCAGATTTTGATCGATAAATAAATAAATACAATTTGCAAACCACACAGAAAATAGAATGGTCCCATAATTCTGTTTAACCTTCTCACATTAATTATTATTATAATATTAAAGCGTTTCAGACCCTATTTTTATAGCTTCTTCATAGAAAGTGCATTCTGTTTTACCACCCGACCTCTGTCAGGTGGATTTAAACCCTCATACCTCAATGACCAGCGCATGTCAGCTTGCTAATAAATTACCTTTCTTCGTACTTTGTCACAGAGACTGACAGAAGGCTGTTTTTAATGGGCATTAGACCACCCTGCTGGGTTTATATATAGAGCTGCTTTAATATTATGACCTTTGTGCCTCCATTTTTTAATGATGTTTTTCACCCTGACCTATTATTTGTCAGACTCTCCCAAATTACGAGATAAATAACGTTATTCCACTGTTGATGTCCAAACACTTACAATTTATGATTGTTAACTTGAGTCTTTAATTTGCAAATGGGGACTGAGGGGGAATAAAAATAAAAATCTAATTCAGTCTTTATAGCGCATAAAAGCCCTAGATCTTCTGGCCCGTCATTGGATTTTGCTGCTTTACATCCCGGCGGTTGCCAAGTAGCAGAAGCCCTTGTTTTCTAATGCTCTAATTTGGTATTCAGCACGAGATTGAATCTTATTTTTGTATGCCAGACAAAGTGTTTTGATGGAGGGTGATTGCAGCCAGTCTGGAGGCTGTTGGGCTGTTTTTCATGGGCAGTACAGTGCACAATGTGCCGTCTGAAACAGAACACAAGCCTATTGAATGTGGGATCTGCTTCGTGGTTTCTAAATGTGTGCCGAGCTTTTGGAAACGTGTGCGAGCAGACGTATGAGAGAATCCTGCCTCGCCGCGCACGGCCGCGTCAAAACAGAACAAATTAGATATGCTGAAGCTAGAAGGCAGCTCACGAGATTTCGACACACGACCATCGAGCTTTTAAAAGCAAGACCTGCACGCTAACTACTAATAAGACAAAAATAAACCGAAAACACTGAGCGTTTTCATTCATGCGCATCAGAAATGTTCTCACAGGCGTAATTTGCGCCGCCGCTGATGAGTCACACCATCAAAGTATTTTTGAGCCTGGTTTGTAATGATTCTCTAAATGAGTGCATTTTTAAACTTTAAAAGGCTTTGGTTGGCATCCAGAAGGAATGAGAAGAAAGTGTATGTGGAAAGAGGCTAATTTTAGGAGCTAGCTGGCTGACTTCACCAAGCTTGTGGGTGCTTTAATGACTCATAATAAAGCCATTTCAGGCCAGCTGAGTGAAAATAGATACTTGATGAGCCGAAGGTCATTATACATTTGGATTTTATTGATTTTTTTTTCCAGAGGTATGAAGTCTGCTAGAAATGGTAAAAACCTGCTAGCAGAAGACATTGTTGTAGATGTTGCGTTCGCTAGATGTTGTTCACTTTGCTTTTGAGGTCTTGTCCCTCATGAATTGTTCAGAAAAAGCAGCGTCAGCCGGCCATTTCTTCTTGTTCGGCGTGCGTGTGGTTTATTGCGAGTGTTTCTGAAGTGATGGAAACATCCTGGCCTACTTCATAATGGGCCAGCAGCTCCACAGGTGGATCTAATACTATTAATAGATGGATTCCCTCAGGCGGTTGATGGCCATCAGAACAGTTATTTAGTCCAGTTATTAAAGATCGCTGGTTGCAACTGGGTTAAATGATTCTTTTCTTTCTTCGCGTGTGTGTGTGCATTTGTACACGTCGTATATGCGTTTCCATCTGTGCAGGTGATTCATATGTTTAATGATGTCTTAATGGTGTGAATTTTGCATAACCTATTTTTAGGACCATTAAGGATTTTTTTTGCGTTGTGACATTATTTTCAGGATAATTAAGCAGCCCCCACCCCTTCTCATTATTGGAATGTGAAAAATTCTCATTCTCATTGATGTAATGTGGAAAAAAAAAACAATGTAACACTATTTAAATTGATTTATACATAATGGTAGTGCATGATGTATGGCCTCCGGTCAATTATTTATTGTGTCCGGACAAGGTGATTTTCTGTAATACAGTAATTAGAATCTAATGAGAATCATAAAAATGAAAATTACATACAGATTCAAAAGTAAAATATGCATTACAGTAATTAGAATAGGAGGGGAAATTGTATTTATTTATTTTTTTTATTAAGTTGAGGCTTAACTGCATTCATAATGTTACAAAAAAATCCAGTTTCAAATAAATGCAAAATAAAATGTACTAAAATAAAAAACTGTTATGTAATAATATTTCACAATATGACTATAT
The DNA here is from genome assembly GCF_022985175.1 of Labeo rohita. Classification (NCBI taxonomy): domain Eukaryota; kingdom Metazoa; phylum Chordata; class Actinopteri; order Cypriniformes; family Cyprinidae; genus Labeo; species Labeo rohita. The sequence goes on from NC_066883.1 coordinate 17,907,485, forward strand.
ATATATATATATGTGTATATATATACACTACCGTTCAAAAGTTTGGGGTCAGTACATTTTCATTGTTTCTTTGTTTTTTTCGTTTTTAAGAAATTAATACTTTTATTTACCAAGGATGTATTAAGTTAATAATTAAAAGTTTATTAAAAGTTCATAATAAATAATTTACATTGTTATAAAATATTTATATTTTGAATAAACACTGTACTTTTTAAACTTGTTATTCATGAAAGAATCCTGAAAAAAAAAATCACAGGTTCCAAAAAATATTTGGCAGCACAACTGTTGATATTATCCAACACTGATCATTCTAATAATAAATCCGCATATTAGAATGATTTCTGAAGGATCATGTGACACTTAAGACTGGAGTAACAGCTGATAAAAATTCAGCTTTTCATCACAGGAATAAATTATATTTTAAAGTATGTTAAAATAAAAAACATTATTTTATATTGTAAAAACATTTTGCAATATTACTGTTTTTTTTCTATATTTTTAATCAAATAAATGCAGCCTTGATGAGCATAAGAGACTTCTTTAAAGACTATTACAAGTCTTACTGACCCCAAACTTTTGAACGGTACTGTATATTAGGGATGCAACAATACATTTAGTCCACGGTTCTATACGTACCTCGGTTTTTAACCACGGTTTTCGGTTCGGTTCGGTTCAGTTCTGACAACAAAATACACCTGTAAACCTCTGTACACTGGAAAAAGCATGGATTTTTGTATGTCTGCTTAATATTTCTTTTGAGAGAGGTATTATTTTTCCGATTTTTACGCAAATAGGATGGGTTTCATTCATAGTGGATGCCAGAGGGCGCCCTCGTGCAGAAAATCCGAGAAGGGTATAACTGCAGCCTGGAGATCTCCAAATGCGGGCGGGAACTCCAAAACAGGGTGGGAGCTCCAAAATAGGGTGTGGCTTCCTCCCATTAACAGACAGGCACATGACACATATGTACAATTTTTTTCCCCCAATCCACTTCAGCGCAAACTCCGCCCCACAGCTGCTTCTAAAGGTTTTATTGGTTGTGTCAATCACAGTGTTGATTTCCTACACTATGCTACAAACAATGCTAACCTAACCTTAACCAGCGAAATTGACTGCACGGTGGGATTGGTGCTGAATAGCATGGCAGATAAACAGTTAATAAGATTATGCGATATAAGATCGCCGGGAAGTTCCGTAACTCCCCAGCCGGACCTCACCAGACAATGGGACCTTTTTAGTTACATTCAGAGTCACTACACCCTCCTACCCTGCGAATTTCAAGTCCCGGGATGCCCCCGTTTCTTAAAACAAAGCGATAGAGTAAAACCTTTCCCCTGCACTGCGCTGGGATGGCTCGCATTTTACATCATTAAGCAGAGGTTCTAACTCCAGTCTGAACACCACTGGACACGAGCTTTTCTGCTTTCACTGAGCATGTTCATTTATGTAGCATATTTTATTTTATTGTAGAACAACTAGAAACAATGTCTAATTTGTAAAGTTTTATTTTGAAATGTGAGTCAATGACAACTGGCTGAAGCCAGAGCCAATGGTGAAAGTCTTTGTGTGACGAGACCCCGCCCCATTTTGGAGGTTATGCCCACTTTTGGAGTTCCCGTCCCCATTTGGAGATCTCCGGTCTGCAGTTATACAGTTGTGCGTCAAAGAGATAACACTGATGACGTTCCAGCCAGGAAATCTCTAATATTAATCTCTAATAAAAACAAGATATGAATTTAAACATTTTGAATGATGAAATGTAAGGACAATAAACACTCGTCTGCAACAGTATATGGTTTATCTGTGTTTTTCAAGCCATCTCGGATATTTTCATAATGATTAAGTTTATTTGTAAGCCATTGCTAATCGACATTACTAATCGCTGCCTCATTCTATGATAAGAAGCCACATTAGAAATTATTTTAAACACTCGTCTGATGCTGTGAAGTAAAAATAAGTTAGAAATTTCTTTTGGACAACAAGTTTAGAAAGGCTTATCACTGCATTTCATTAGAAGGGAAGATGCTCTGCAAGTGTTGCTTTTTCAAATATAAACGGGGAGGCGTTTCCTCATCTCAACACGTGAAATCACAGGCACACACAGCAAATTTCAAGAGAAATAAAACAAGGAAATTATTTAAATGCATATATATATATTAGTGACCCCAAACATTAGTGTATTTTAATGTAATATAACAGGCTTGACAGGCTTAGTGAGATTTACCCTAAAAACAACCGTAGTGTTGATAAATGAATTATGTTTGATCAAAATTATCTGCTTTTACAGGAAAACACGAGCAGTACCTGCCCGAGGCCCTGTCAACCTGATATGACCTTTCCTGTTATATGATTATCATTTATTACTGTTATCTCTATGAACACATAATAAATGGGTATAGTGTGTTGTTTGTAAGAAGAGACTCATTGTACATGTCATAAATCAGTCTGAAGATACAAAGCGCTTTAATATCCTTTAGGACATGTTGCTGTCTGTTCTGCCTCGGCTTATGCTTTACGGTCTTTTATCAAGACAAGACAAGAGAAAGCTGCCAGCTCTTGTAGATAAGAACATCTCTTTGATTCTGTCAAGGGACAGTACGTTACCCTGTTGATGTGTGTGGGGGGAAAATGAATGATGTTTAATGTCATAAACAACTCATATTTTGAAACACAATTTTAGCTTTTGGCGTAGTTTCTCTTTTCTTTTCGGTTTGATTTTCTTAACATGAGCTTCAAAAAAACAAAAAAAGTACTTGACAGATTAACACTACTGTCCTTGCATTGCTTTCAGTGTGCAGGTTATAGTGTAAGATGTTCTCAGTTCTAATTATAGATTTGCGAATTCTGGATTATTTTAATGTTTTATTGGCTTAAGTGGAGGAACATTCCACATATGTGATGAATTTGGGAAACTTCAAGCATGCTAGATAAACTAGATTTCTGAAGAAATATGAGTCATAACATGCATTTTTTTGAGGTTATTTGATACGCATTACAGTTACATCAGAGAAGGTCAGATTATCACTTCAGCCGTGTAATGTCAGTTTTGTTATTGTTAACTAAAATGAAAACTATTCAAAATCTTTTTTTCCTGTTATGGAAATAAAGCTGAATAAAATAAAATAGAAATAATAGATGAGAAACTTAAACCTTGGCAGGTTTAACTGAAGTACTAAAACTGAAATGAAAATAAAACTAAATAAAAATATTATAAAAATAAAACTAATAAAAATGACAAACACACAACAAAATTACTGTAACTTGAAAAAAGAAGGCTGAAAAAATAAAAGCTAATTCAAAATATGAATAATACCGCTGCTACTACTACTACTAGTTATTATTATTAGTAGTAGTAATAGTAATTATATGTATATATCATGTATTATATTTATATTATATATTTATAATATAAATATGATACATGATATAATAGTATTATATTTATATTATAAATTTATACACAATATATATATATTATATTTATATTATATATCATGTATTATATTTATATTATATATTTTTTTAATATTCATAATGTAATCTGAATATATGAATGTACATTGTGAATATTTAGAAGTAAATCCGATTATATATTTAGACATGTGAATATATAAATGTAAATTAGAATATACAGTTATAATTCTGAATATATAGAGGTAAATCAGATTATATATTTAGAAATCTCAATATATAAATGTAAATCATGATATATAGGTGTAATTCTGGATACATAGAAGTAAATCAGATTATATATTTAGAAATATCAATATATATAAATGTAAATTAGAATATTGTTATAAGTGTGGATATATAGATACAAATTGTAATATAAGCATGTAAACCATGAATATATAGAAGTAAATCTGAATATATAGTTTTAAGTCTGAATATATAAATGTAAATTGTGAATATGTACTTATAATTCTGAATATATACATGAAAGTTGCAATATATAGATATACAAGAGGGTAAAATAAGTATTGAACACATCACCCTTTTTCCAGGTAAATATATTTCTAAAGGTGCTTTTGACATTAAATTTTCACCAGATGTCGATAACAACCCGAGAAATCCATACATACAAACAAAACAAAACAAAACAAAACATTAGAAATGAAGTTATGTGTAATAAAATGGAATGACACGGGGGAAAAGTATTGAACTACTGACATTTATTTAATACTTTGTACAAAAGCCTTTGTTGGTAATGACAGCTTCAAGACATTTCCTGTATGGAGAAACTAGTCGCATCCATTGCTCAGGTGTGATTTTGGCTCATTCTTCCACAGTCTTCAAATCTTGAAGCTTCTGCGTGCCTCTTCTATGAACTCTGATCTTTAGTTCTTACTTTCTATTGGATTCAAGTCAGGTGATTGGCTAGGCCATTCTAGCAGCTTTATTTTCTTCCTCTGAAACCAACTGAGAGTTTCCTTGGCTGTGTTTGGGATCATTGTCTTGCTGAAATATCCACCCTTGCTTTCTCTTCATCATCCTGGTACTTTAGGTGTTGGGACTGAACCAGCTAATATTTATTTCCACTGACAAGGGGCAGGATTGCTTTCTAATTATCAATAGATTTCAGCTGGTGTCTTGTCTTTCCATGCCTTTTTGCACCTCCCGTTCTTCATGTGTTCAATAGTTTTTCCGTGTCATTCCATTTTATTACTAAATTTATGAACTTATTTGTTTTGTTTTCTTTGTATGGATGGATTATGTGGGTTGTTACCAACATCTGGTGAACATTTCAAGTCAACAGCATCTTTAGAAATATATTTACTGAGTTCAATACTTATTTTACTCGCTGTAAGTCTGAATATACAGATTAAAAGTGAATATATAGACACACACACACACACTAAAATGACTACCACTAATAATTCTAACTTCTACTATAAAACTAAAATTGCTGTTCCTAATTAAGCTATCAGACGACTGGTATTTACTTTTATTGTACTCTTCTTTCTTCCAGCTGGACCAAAAGCACTAGTGTGTGATCAGTGTGGCGCTCAGTTTTCCAAGGAAGACGCCCTGGAAGCCCATCGACAGACTCACACAGGTAGGACCCTTCTTGCCTCATCTAACCGCAAACCACTTCGCTAAATCACCCTAGTTAACCACAGTGGAAAAAACAACAGTCATGCCTGTACCGGTAGCAATCATGTTTATGACCCTATCAAAACTCTATTCTGATGGTCTTCTATAATTCAGCAGGGAAGGTTTCGGTGCCCTCTACAATTTCAGCCAATAATATGTGGGGTTACGGGGCAGGGCGGCACACCGCTTTGGCACAGCAGCAGTGCCATGTTTCACCAATCTCCATCACTTTGTCTAAACATGGCACGTACATGGGTTAGAGCGACTGTACTGAGTTACCAGAGCCTGTGAGTCATCGGCGCTCTGGCACGATCATTAACACGCCAACAGCGCTCAGCTGCCACCCTCCTGTCAAATATTCATATTTACTGACATCTGATGACTGCAAGGTTGGGTTTCAGTTGTACTACAGACATTTTAATAATCATATTTTAGGTGAGGTAAATAGTGTGCTCTGATAGGGGTTGGCATGGGATGATATATGGAGCGTAAACTTGTTTTTGCTGCTGCATATTTGAGTGTACTTTGTCAGGACACATTGAAGCATGTACGTAGGCGTTTAACTCTAGTCTAATGAAAATGAAAATGCTGTCATTATTTACTTAACCTGTTGTTTTTCATGTGTTATATTACAAGTCCTCAGAAGCCATATGATAGCTTTGTATGAGGAACAGCCAGAAATGATCCAAGACATCTTCCCCTCCAGTGAGCTGTTGACACAAGATCCTTTGCAGCTGGATCTTTGATTCAGTGAGTTGAATTCGAGAGCATGAACCAGCTGATTCGGTTCACAAATCAGACTGAAATTATTCATTCATGTATTGATCTGATTCGTTCATGAGTGAACCTTCACTGAATCAATGATTCGGTCACAGCGGTTCTCGGGTTAACAGCTCACTGGAGGGAATAACGACTTAAACTTTAGTCTGTCCTACAAAGAAAGGTATTCAGACTCGAAAAGAATGTGTGATTGATACTTTTTTGTCACTTTTGGGGCCTTCCTGTCAAAGTCATATGAACTGGTTTGGTAGCAATATCATTTTGAGTCCAGTTTGAGTTCCTGTCCTCACTCTAGTATTTCTGTCAATAAAAAAGAAAAGTAAATGCCACAAATGTTCCTTAATCTGCTTATATATTTCAGTCACAGAAAGAACTTGGCTACTTAAAGGAATAGTTCACTCAAAAATGAAAATTACCCCCAAGCCATCCTAAGCGTTTATGACTTTCTTCATTCAGACAAATAATGGACCTAAAAAAATGTCCTGGCTCTTTCAGGCTTTATAATAGTGGTGAATGGCTGTTGAGATTTTGAAGTCCAATAAAGTGCATCCATCCATCATGAAAAGTGCTCCACACGGCACCAGAGGTTTATTAAAGGCCTCTGAAGTGAGTCAGTGCACAAGAAAAAATATTCATATTTTTTTTAAACTTTATTAACTGTAATACCTACAGCATGCGAAAGTTTTGGAACCGCTTGCAGAATCTGTGAAAATGTGAATAATTTTAACAAAATAAGAGAGATCACACAAAATGGATGTTATTATTTATTTAGTACTGTCCTGAGTAAGATGTTTTACATAAAAGATGTTTACATATAGTCCACAAGACCAAAAAAATAGCTGAAATTATTAAAATAACCCCTTTAAAAAGCTTGGGAACCCTTGGTTCTTAATACTGTGTGTGGTAACTGTTTTTTTTTGTTTTGTTTTGTTTTGTTTTGTTTTGTTTTGTTTTTGTTTTGTGATGGTTGTTCATGAGTCCCTTGTTTGTTCTAAACAGTTAAACTGAGCACTGTTCTTTAGAAAAATCCTCCAGGTCCTGCAGATTCTGCATTTTTTGCCTATTTGAATCCTTTCCAGCAGTGACTGTATGGTTTTGAGATCCATCTTTTCACACTGAGGACAATTGAGGGACTCAAGCATAACTATTTAAAAAAGGTTCAAACATTCACTGATGCTCCAGAAGGAAGCACAATGCATTAAGAGCTGGGGGGTGAAAACTTTTGAACAGGATGTCCAAATTTTTCTTATTTTGTTGAAATATAATTTTTTTTCCATTTAGTATTGCAACAGAAGCAACAGAAGATACTTGCATGTTTCCCGGAAGACAAAATTAAGTACAATTTATACTGATCTTCAAATTCAAAAAGTTTTCACCCCCCGGCTCTTAATGCATCGTGTTTCCTTATGGAGTATCAGTAAATGTTTGAACCTTTTTTAATAGTTGTGTTCGAGTCCCTCAGTTGTCCTCAGTGTGAAAAGTTGGATCTCAAAATCATACAGTCAAGAATCTGCAGGACCTGGAGGATTTTTCTGAAGGACAGTGCTTAGGACTCATGAACAATCATCACAAAACAATAGATTATCCAGGTAACCACACACAGAACATTAAGAACCAAGGCTTCCTAAACTTTTGAAGGGGGTTATTTTAATCATTCCAGCTATTTTTTGTCTTGTGGACTATATGTAATCATCTTTTATGTAAAATATCTTAGCTTCCGCTAACTAGCATCCCAGCGGATGACGTAGGATGTAGGCATAGCACAAGCTCCGATGAGAATATGCTAGTCTCGCGACATCCAAGTTTTGTTTACAGCAAAGGAAAACCAGTTTCTTCTTGGCTTATATCGAAATCCTCTGACATCTTTTTACAAATCCTCCTTTTGTACTTCTAATTCGTGGCTTGTGTTTTGTTTGGCTCTCTGTGCTTTAGCATTCGTCACTGTGTTCGCCTACATCCTACATCATCCGCTGAAACGCCACTCTCTTGTGAATGTGTGTAAGACAGTTAGCGGAAGCTAGAGATTATGGGTAATAATTACAAAGCTTGGAAGAGCCAGAACATTTTTTAATATTACTCCAATTGTATTCGTCTGAAAAAAAGAAAAGCATATACAGCTAGGCTTCAGGCTGAGTAAATCATGTGGTAATTTTTTATTTTTGGGTGAGCTATCCCTTTAAGCCATGAGCTTAGATAAAACAAAATCAACCCTGCTCCAGTGAGCTGTTAACTCGAGAACCGCTGCAACTGGATCTCTGATTCAGTGATTCAAGATTCAAGAACTGGATCACACAAACAAGTTATTCTTTTGATCTAGTTTCAATAAACCAACTGATTCAGTTCACAAATTGAGCTGAATGATTCATGACTGAATAAGTTAACAGGTTAACAGCTCAATAGAGTGAATAACAACAGAAATTTCAGTCTATTCACAGAAAGCTATTAGACTTGAAAAGAATGTGCGATTGATATGGGAATGATACTTTTGGGGCTTCATAGACATAGTCTTATGAGTCAATTTCATTTTTCCTGTCTTCACTCCACTATTTATGTCAATAAAAGTTGAAAAAATGTCGCAAATGTCCCTGAATCTATGAAGAGTGATCTCATAAAGAACCTGGACACTTGAGTCCTGATTAAAAATGTCTCAATGTCACTTCAAAAAAAATATTAAACCAAGCATTTATTGTACATAAATAAAACACTTCACAAAAAGAAGTTTATATATGAATTGATAAAAAGTAAAGAGAATTTAGTTTTGAGAAACACTATAGTGCCAGTTGTTTTTATACTTATCTAACTCAATGACATTTGTAAGTGTTTGTTAATTGTCCAAATGTTTTCCCGGCCAATAGCAGAGCTCTAATCTCTATAATGTGTCCTATATAACCGTCACTTCCACCTGTAGTTTAGTTACTTATTGGCATATGAGACTGCCGTCAGTGGATACAGTCTGTCACAGGTATTCCAGACTGCACTAATTAATTTGCTCTCTGGGTATAAAAGCGTTTCATGGGGCTAATGATCCACATGTTGAGTCTATATAAAGGTTGAGTCCTAATTAAAACAAGGTGCCATACTTTTGTCATCTGCGTGGATTTGAGGTGCTAAATGTTTCCATGGCAGCCAGTTCACAAAGTCTCTGAATTTCCGTTGGATCCGAACCAGGAATCTGTAATATATATGTATTATTTTTACAGTAGGGTATGATGCTACTACAGCGAGGGTGCAATATCTGTCGCCTGTGTTCCGCAGGTAGAAAGACGATAACCCTCTCTAAAACGTTGGCATGTAACTGTAACTCGCTGTGGCACACACTGTATAAATACTTAATGCAAGTCGACATAGAGGTGGTGTTAACGATGCCCAGAATTTTATACCTTCTCTCCCAAACTTGTAAACATCCCGCTCTCCGTTTCAGTTTGGCAGCACATTTAGTGGAGAGGAGGGGAGGACATACCTCATCTATTTTGAGAAGCCTTTTTACCGCTGGGCTCCGGCCATCACTCACTCAGAGTAAAGTGAAAGATGTTGTCATCACTTACATACATTTTCTGGACTTAACCAAGCAAGAATTTTGCATTCTGCACAATGTGAGCCAAGATAACCTTCCTGTACGAAAACTCAAACTGTGAAGAAACACTAGGGCCTTGTTTTCATTTGAAGGAGATATTTGTTAACTGCATTAATAAGTGGAAACAAAATTAATTTCTAGGCCAATGGCATGCGAACTAAGAAATTTACCCTTTTTTTACCTGCCATGAAACTCTTTTCTATGAAAGCTCATTTCTGCCACTGAATAATTTTTTTTTTTTTTAAATGGAATCGCAACTTTTTATCTCGCATTTTCTCAGAATTGCTTGATACAAACTCTCAATTTTCACTTTTTTTCTCAGAATCGCATGATACAAACACAATTCTGACTTTTTTTTTCAGAATTTCATGATACAAACTCACAGTTTAACTTTTTTCTCAGAATCATACACTGCAAACTCACAATTTTTACTTTTTTTTAAAGAATTGTGGGATATAAACTTGCAATTTTTACTTTTTATCTCAGAATCGCATGATACAAACTCACAGTTCTGACTTTTTTCAGAACTGCATGATACAAACTACTAATTCTGACTTTTTTCTCACAATTGCATAAAACAATCTCAAAATTCTCACTTTTTTCAGAATTGCATCATACAAACTCGCTATTCTCACTTTTTTCTCAGAATTGTGGGATATAAACTCATGAAAGCAGGAAAAATATCAGAATTGCAAGACAAACTCGTAATTACCTTTTTTCTCAGAATTGCAAGTTTAAATCTTACAGTTTTGATTTTATAACTCGCAATTGTTGTTTATATCATGTAATTCTAAGAAAATATTTAAGAACTGTGAGTTTGTATCAAGTAATTCTGAGAAAAAGTCAAAATTGCGAGGTAAAAGGTCTCAATTACCTTTTTTTATTCTTTAGTCAGTGGCGGAAGCGGGTTTACACAGTTTTCACATTATATTTTCTAAATTTATAGTGCTATAAATTGCGTCTCTCAAGATCCTTTTGTTCTTCTTTTTCCTGTCATTTTTTCCCATATTTTATATAAACTTCTGATGATTAATTTTAATTAAAAAATCTTTGTAAATACAATAAAATAAAATTCTATACTATTTTGCTTAAAAGTTAAACAAGAAAACCAGTATGAATGCTGCAAGTGATTGTGGGCATAACAACATTATAATGTACAGTATGAAAAATGGATATTCATTTTGAGAATTAACATTGCTATTAAATTATTAGTGTTTTAAAGGATTAACTTTGAGTGTTAAATTACAGCAAAATGTAATTTAAAGGTGAAAAACGTTTAAAAAGGTTTACGTTCCTCATAACGTAAAGCAGCCAACTGATGAGTAACTTTGTTTATTTTACTAGCCACTTATTTCTTGCATTTGAGTATTAATTCTGACTCAGGCTTTAAGCAACTGCCCTCGAATGCCAGCATATGTAAGAATGTCAGAGGTGAACGGCCTGGTTTTTTGAGGTTTTTAGGGTTGCAAATAGAAAAGAGGATTGCAGAAGACCCATTGGGACGGGGGACGGCCGAAGGGGGGAAGCTGGTGGCATTTGGTGCCAGGACAGAGCGAGAGACAAACAACATCATGTGCTGTTGTTTACACTCAGCCACTGTGCTGTCATAGACGAGACCTACTAGAGAGCTGACCTACTTAAAAGCCTCCTAAAATAAAACTCACTAGTGTCTCAGGACCGATGCACTGGCGGGCAGGCTGGAAAGCAGGCCAGCACATCACAGCTTTCTTTTCCTCTTCTCCCCTCCCGACGGAGAAGCATTTTATCGCATCCTTCGCAGAGCAGAAATAAAATGTTATTAAAGGGGTTTTATTTGAGACCGGAATAGAAGCGATTTGCCTTTAAACGATTTTGGCCTGAGGGGCGACCGCTCGTCCATCTGTCTTATGTGCTTATGACGTCAGATTTCCTAAAACTCTTCCATCGCGCTGCACAGGAAGTGCCTTGCGTTTACAGTTGGGGTGAAGGCACAGTAAAATTACTCACCGGGAACACGTTGTGACTTTGGTGATCTGGCCCACAGAATAAACAGTGGTTAAACAAGAGCAATGTATCTCTTGTTGCGTTAATTATTAAGCAGACCCTTCCTTACTTTGCTAGATTGGTCCGTCTGCCTCTCACTTTGCACCCGAGCGAATCGCCGGGGTCATCTGAGGTATAGCCAATGTGTCAGAGTCATCCACACACACCAATCTGTCTGGAATGACCTGGTTATATTTAGTAAAATGCATTTAAGCTCATGTGACTTGAGTAATATGTTTTAAAGGAATCATTTACGGCAGCTTCATATGATAATGCATGTTTTTTCCTCGGACAGACGCACACTGTGGTTCTTAGAATCGTTCCAAAGCTGTATGACCTTCTTTCTTGTGTGGAACAAAAAAAGGTGACTTTTGAAGAATATCCTGACTGCTCTTTTCCATGAAAATGAATGGGGACTGGAACTTTCAAACCTTCATATAAGACACAAACACAGTCAAAACAGTTGACATCCTGCTTGTAATGTAAATTATTTTACCAAAATAAGAGGGATCATACAAAATGCATGTTATTGTTTATTTAGTGCTGACCTGAATAAGATATTTCACATAAAAGATGTTTACATATAGTCCACAAGAGAAAACAATAGTTGAATTTATAAAAATGACCCGGTTCAAAAGTTTACATCCTCTTGATTCTTAAAACTGTTTTGTTACCTGAATGATCCACAGCTTTGCTTTTTTTTTGTTTAGTGATAGTTGTTCATGAGTCTCTTGTTTGTTCTGAACAGTTAAACTCCCTGCTGTTCTTTAGCAAAATCCTTCAAGTTTTTCCACAAATTCTTTGGTTTTCCAGCATTTTGGTGTATTTCCAGTGATGACTGTATGATTTTGAGATCCATCTTTTCACACTAAAGACAACTGAGGGACTCATACGCCACTGTTTCAGAAGGTTCAAACACTTACTGATGCTCCAGAAGGAAACATGATGCAGTAAAAGCCTTCAAAACTTTTGAATTTGAAGATCAAGGTAAATTGAACTTACTTTGTCGTCTGGGAAACATGTAACTATCTCCTGTAGCCTCTGAAGGGCAGTACTAAATGAGAAAAATGTGATATTTAGGCAAAATGAGAAAAATGTACACATCTCCATTCTGTTCAAAAGTTTTCACCCCCCCGCCCCCATGGCTCTTAATGCATCATTTTTCCTTTTGGAGCATCAGAGAGTGTTTGAACCTTCTGTAAAGATCATTTTCTAAAGTTTTCTAAAATTTATATTAGAAAACAACCAATCGTTTCACTAGATAAGACACTTATTCCTCAGCTGGAATCGTTTCGAGCTTTATTGCAACTGCAGTTTGGACCTTCAACCTGCTGATCCCCATTGAAGTCCACTATACGGAGAAAACTTCTGAAATGTTTTCCTCAGAAACCTTAATTTCTTTTCAACTGGAGAAAGCAAGATATGAACATCTTGGATAACATCGTGGTGAATAAATTATCTGGGTATTTTTATTCTGAAAGTGAACTAATCCTTTAAAAGGGCTGATATTGATGTTGTATTCATTGATATAGACCTCCAAAAAACTGATTTTTCTACAATGACCCGACTGTAACTAAACAGGTTGTATTGGCCAGACCTCAGCAAGCCCGTACCCCCCACCGTCTCCTCTAAGACTGATTGTCTCAGTGGTGCTGCAGATTTCCCAGCATGCCCCTTCATCACACAGTGACTAATTCCTATTGTGTTATAACTTCAATGCAAAGAGATGAAGTCCTTTCGGCCCGTCAGGAGGCAGAATAAAACGCTCCTGGCATCACGGGGTGTCCACAGTTTTGGCTAAGTCGCTCATTGTTTGGAAAAGCACATATTCACGTGCACATCTCCGGCTGTGATTCTAGTGTCCGTGAGCTTTTACGAGCGAGAGAGTCAGAGCAGCAGGATTTCTATATTGCCCGTGTCTCTATTCAAAAGTTAGTGGTTGAAGTAGTTAGTATGTAATTAGATTCTGGAGATGTTTGCGGAGAACTTTAAGGAGAGCTGAATTAAACTGCAGTCTTTTTGTGTCGTTTACAATGTAAATAAGACTGAATCTCAGTGTGGGACTCAAAAGGAAAAAAAAAGTGACTTGTTTGTAGATGCTGGGATTAACACTTTAACTGTCTTCTGGTTTCTTGGAGACGTGGGTATTTGATTTTGGTGAAATAAATCTTCTTTAGATTCATTTTTGAGATATATTAAAATTAATATCATTATGTGTATATATATATATACCTGTGGTTTATCATTTTCACTCTGATATTGTGTAACATTTCAGTCTCGCTTGCAAAACCTGTCAGATTTCTTTCCAGTGGCCACACAAGAAACAGGATTTCACAATATGTCTCTGTGTCTTTATCAGAAAGAACCTCCTGTTCAGTGAATTAGCTTGGAACAGGTGAATCTACCCAGTTTGTTCTGAGATAAAAAGATTAGATGTATTTGTTGTGCTTGTTTACATAGTTGTCATGTTTACATCTCCTTCTCACTGTGGCCTTTTTATCAAACATTGCTTTCTGTTCAAGCAGGCTTTCTATTCAGTGACTAGACTGGCCAAGTCAGTGGCCACATCATATATATAACCTGTTTGATATAAAAGCATATAATGTCAAGCATATAAAAGGGTTAGCTTCTTTCATGTGCCTATATGAACTGATCCACTATAGGAGCATTTCCTTTTGTGTGTTTCACAAAACCTGTAATGAACATATCCAGGTCACATTATTATTTTATTTTATTTTATTATACTAAATTCATTTTATTATTGTTTGTTTTGTAAATTGTATTTATGCTCGTGTATCCTACCTCTTTCATTCGGCACAAGTCCAAATATTCCATAATATTTCCATACCTGTGATGTATCTGAATGCTAAACTATTAGGTAATTATAGGCTTTGTACTTCAGTCACGTTTCAACGGTGACGCTGAGGCGGTGCCCTTATGTTTGGTTCACTGTGTTTTGTTTTGATAAAGTACCAACTGCACTGTCAAGTTAGCTGTGCTGGAACTCATATGTTTTGTGTGTATGTGTGTGTATGTGTGTGTGCGTCGGCGCGATCACTTCAGCTGTTTCCTTATACCAGCAGAATCAAATTAAAACACTCCATTTATTGTCTTATTACTAATGCAAAACTGTAATAGGTCTACTTTTATTTGTGTACAGTCACAATGAAAAAAAACATTGTGATTTTGTAAAATAAACAAAACAAGTAGGATGTCACTTTCTGCCATTTGATTTTCCTTTCTGTGAACAAATTAAACGTGTCACAAAAATGAACTGAACCACAGCATATATAGGCTACATTACGTGTTGCATATATATTTCTATTATATTTATTTCAAGTATATTTCGAGTATTTATTCCTTGTACGCATGTCATGCAGATTTTATATATATAACATTATATAATGTAAAATAATATTTAGTATTTTCACATCTGGGTGGAAAATTTATATTTATATATATATATATATATATATATATATATATATATATATATATATATGTTTAACCTATTTTTATTTTTTTTTCTTAATGAATGAATAAATTTATTTATTTATTTATTTAAATTTAACATTAAGGCAGTAAACAAATAACACCAAAAATACTACCAGTAATAAAATGTAATAAGTAATAATACCATTATTATGTATAATTATTACTTCTAATTCCCAGTATTCTTATTTATTTATTTATTTATTTTTATTGTATTTTATTTTATTTAACAAATTGAAAGCAGTAAACAAATACTATCATGACTATCAATAAAATTTAAATATGTTAATAAACAATAAAATGTACAGTTAAATATTATTATTATTATTATTATTATTATTATTATTATTATTATTATTATTAGTGTGTCCAGATGTTTGGAATCTTCTTTTGATTCCCAGTATTTTTAGTAAATTATGTATTTTATTTTTTTGTTTGGTTGTTTGTTTATAATTTTATCTAAATTAAAGACAGTAAACAAATACTACAATGACTTAAAAAAATTAATTAAAAAAATAATAATAAAATGCATAATAAAATAAAAATAAATAATAATGATACTACTACTACTACTACTAATAATAATAATACTGTTATTGTTATTGTTATTATTATTATTATTATTATTATTATCCAGTGTGTCAAAATTTCAATTATTGCTATTAAAGTTGTTTATTTATTTATTTAATATGAATTAAAGGCAAAATGCTACCATGACTAAAATATTAATAATAATGTTAATAAAAATAGGATGTAAAAAGTAACATAATAATAATAATAATAATTACTATTATTAATACTAACACTACTAGTACTATTAATGCTCACAATACTAATGTTAATAATGCAGCATTTGATACTACTTCAATTAGGAGCCACAGTATGAATAATAATAATAATAATAATAATAAAGACATTTTACAGTAATGAATTTTTCTTTTGTATCATGTTGTTGACATGTGGGAGGCGCATGTACTTTACTGTCATGAAAATAATGTCACAGTACAAAATGAAATATGACCTGGACATGCTATTGACAGGTTTCATGAGATCCACCCATGCGTTGTCGTTCTATGGAATGTGCTCAGAATTTGTTTCATCAGCGTCATTTCATACATTCAACACCCAGCTTCTCTCAGAACTGTAAGTTGAGGTCTGAATTGTTCAGAGAGTTTTGAATTCCTTCCTCTTCCTAGAATGTTACACAAACCTGCTTGTGGTTCCTAGAAAAGTTTGATGTTCTCGCACTCCGCTTACTAGTGCTGTGGGAATTGGATTAAGTCTCTGGCCTTTCTTCTAATTCACAACTTTGTAGTCATCGGATGTCAAGGGGTCAACTGACCAGTGTGAAAGGCAAATCCACTCTCTATTGTACAGTGAGGGGCCGGAGCAGAGTTTCCCTTCAGCTGCCGGTCCTCTTCAGCCTGGGAAAAATGGGGGAGGCAGCATGTCAATTAGGAATTAATTTTCTACCGCTCTGAAAAGGTCTCAGCAACTTTTTAAAAAAGGCTTAATTGGCAGGACGATCAAATGGGGGTGATAAACAGTCTGCTGTGTCAATACATCAGCTTTGAGGTGTATTGATTTATAGACTGATAGAAGACAAATACATATGGCCTTTTGTACACTCCTCTGTAGTTTAATAGGATGCATTATGCACTCCAGTAAGTTTATATTTTATGTACTTCTTTAATTAAGGCTGTAGTATTAAAAGCCTGCATCTGAATCATTCTGTAATGTCATTAAATTTCTCATCTTAGCTATATCAAGCATTTTTGACTCTCGTTGGATGGAGACGCTAATGAGGTCAGATGCAAAAATGTATAAATGTTGCTCATTAGGATGGTTCAGACAGAAGCGTGACTCACAGTTAAGGGTTTATGTATGTGAAGTGTGCTGTGAGAGGGGTCATTTGAGGAAACCGTCTGCGTCATTAGTTGTTGTTACACAGTGCGCCCCCTGCTGGCCTTTACCGTGACACTTAGCAAATACCACCTCTCAGACCAAACAGATTGACAGTACTGAATAATTACATTGTCATACAAAAATAATTAAACATTGCATTAAACTTTTTGCTTTATGCATATCAATGCATATCGATGTATATTTTAGATGTATCCAGTTCAAAATTGAGTCTAGAGTCAGTGTGAGAAAGTTTCATGCCACTTGAAGCATCTAACACTCTTATAGCACTTCATCATGTTGCATGTGCTTTCATGCCTTGCAAATCTACACATTTGGATGTTATTATCACTGTTTTTTGATGTAGGAATTGTTAAAATTGATTTGTGAAAATACAGTTAAAATGGTTAAATGTATTTATTTAGTCATTTATTCTGTAAATGTAACTATTGTTTGCATATATTTTATTATTGTTTGTGTTATAAATCGTGACAATTCCAATAATGATTATGATAATTATGGACAAATTAGTTATAACTGCAATAATTATTTGTTATAGTTTTGGACAAATCTGTTTAAATGGTGAAATCCATTTTCACCAAATCCATATTTTATTTTATTTTATTTTATTTTATTTTATTTTATTTTATTTTATTTTATTTTATTTTATTTTATTTTATTTTATTTTATTTTATTATTATTTTTTTTTCCAAAAATTATTGCAATAGTTTTGGACAAATCAGTTAAAATTGCATAATGATGTGTTATAGTTTTGGAGAAATCAGTTTAAATTGTAAAATTTTATTTTATTTTGTTTTTTATTTTATTTAAATTTATTATTTCATGATTTTTTTTTTTTTTACAAGAAAATATAATTTGTGTGGTAATGCCATTGTAAATGTTGGCAGGGTAAGAAAATCCATTTTTATTTTGTGTTATTTTATTTTATTTTATTTTATTTTATTTTATTTTATAAAAAATATTGCAATAGTTTTGCACAAATCTCTTGAAAATTGGAATAATGATTTGTTTTGGAGAAATCATTTCAAATTGTAAAATCAGGTACTTTATTTTAATTTATTATTTCATGATTTAAAAAAAAAAAATATATATATATATATATTTTTGTGGCCAGTCAAAATGTTGGCAGGGTTAGAAAATCAGATTTTATTTTATTTTATTTTATTTTTTATATTTTATTTTATTTTAACAGTTTATCTATTATAAAATTATTATATTCATTTTTTTAAGAAATAGATAAGGCCAGTGAAAATGTTGTCAGGGTAAGATTTTTTTTTTTTATTTTAGTTTAGTTTCCAAAAATGATTGCAATAGTTTGGGACAAAACAGTTAAAATTGCAATGATGATTTGTTATAGCTTTGGAGAAATCAGTTTAAATTGTAAAATCAATAATTGTATTTTATTTTACAATTTAAATAATATAAAATTAAGTAAAATTCTTAATCACTATGCTGATGGGGCCAGCAGAAAAAAATGCTTACAGTTAGGCCCATCGTTTACAGCGTATAAACCTAAGGCTTATGCTGAGTTCCTCACAGGTTTGAATCCTCTGCCAACACCTTTTTCTGTGCCCTGACCCTCATTAAGTGTTGTGAAAGGAAAGGCTTGTTCTGAATGAATACTGACATCCCATAGCACTGTACACTTCTCTTTTCTCACCCTCTCTCTCTCTATATACATTTTTTCTGAACCTCTCTCTCCTGTACTCAAAGACCTTCAGAGACCTTTGCCTCTGCAATGCATTTCAGAAGCTTTTTTTTTCACCTTTAAATGAGACAAGGTCATGATTGTTTATTTGTATAAATACAGTACTAAATTTTTAACTTTCTCTCAAAATAAAAAGTTCAGTTTACATTAACTGAATCTAATGCATTTAAGATTCAACTTTATTCAAGCATAATTCCAATCAGCCAACAATTTCTGTGCAGTTGTAGAAAACCACGCCCTCAAACTGTCTCTCATCACCATTCTGATCTTTTTCCCCAAGCTATTTATTAATTGTCCAGTAATTGTGTGCGAATCGAGTCTTTAATGATTAACCGTGCACCTCCGACAGCAGAATAAGGTAGGACACAATCCCGCGGTCGCGTCTTAATGAGGGACTGCTGAGAGTCTTTTGTGTCGTGGAAAAGCCACCTCAGCAGCAGTGCGCTTTAAAAGCCAGAGGAGTCACACAGATTAGCCGAGTAAGAGGTGGACCTGTGGACGTGTAAACAATAGAGCGGGTCATTCATACTCTAAGCCTGATTGTCCCCTCACTGTCCAGATGGCCTGCCGAATAAATTATACCAGTAGGTACAATGCATTCCAGCGCTGGGGCTTTAGGCACAACTGTTTGTGGAGTCACACAGGGCTTTTTGCTTGTTCTAACGATTATTAACAAGTACGAGCGGTCAGCGGTTTGTCGTCTGTAAATGAAATCCTTGAGAAAGTAAGAAAGGAGGGGCGACGGTAATGACAGACGGAGGGTCATGTGAACACAAGACGCTCAAGGCAAAATACAATAGAGACAGAAAGATCCAGTGGTGTTAGAGTTTTGCCATGTACATGTGCATGATTGTTTTTATATAATTTAAATCTTTTTTTTTTTTTTTTTTTTTTTTTTTTTTTTTTACAATACATAAATTATTTGATTTATATGTGACGTTGAAGTCAAAAGTTTACATACACCTTGCAGAATCTGCAAAATGTCAATTATTTTACCAAAATAGGAGTGATCATACAAAATGCATGTTTTTGTATTTTTATTCAGTACTATATTTTATTTAGGTATTTCATAAAAGACATTTACATGTAGTCTACAAGAGATAATTATAGTTGAATTTACAAAAAAATGACCCCGTTCAAAAGTTTACATACGCTTGATTCTTAATACTTTGGTGATGAATGATTCACACCCATGTTTTTTTTTTGTTCTCTTGTTTTTCTTGAACATTTGTTCTTCAGAAAAATCCTCTAGGACTGTATGATTTTGAGACACAGCTTTATACACTGAGGACAACTGAGGGACGATGCATTAAGAGCCAAGGTTGAAAACTTTTGAACAGAATGAAGATGTGTATTTTTTTCTTATTTTGCCTAAATATCATATTTTTTTATTCAGTACTGCCCTTCAGAAGCTACAGAAGATACTTAAATGTTTCCCAGAAGACAAAATAAGTTAAATTTACCCTGATCTTCAAATTCCAAAAGTTTTCACCCCCCGGCTTTTAATGCATCGTGTTTCCTTCTGAAGCATCAGTGAGTGTTTGAACCTTCTGTAGGAGCTGATTACTCACTAAAAAGATCATGTTTTCATGCCTTTTCAGTCTTATTTTGATGTAAAAAGTGGTTATATCAAAATCTGTGAGTTGTTAACTTACTTTTTTAAATTAGTCTTCCCCTTAACGCCATTATATTGATCATTCAGACTGATTTTCACGAATGTGGAATGCGCATGTAAACAAGAGGCGGAATTTATCACATGAACCAATCACAGCTGAACATAACTAGTTATATCCAATCACGTGGCCTTCCCCCATTCATTCTCAGTTACCCCTACCAAACTCATTGCACACTTTAAGGGGTCTGTTAAAACTCAATGGGCTCAGGGGAGGCGAGAGAAACACGGACTCCCGCTGTAACTTTACCAGCTGGTTTCGCTGTGTTTCTTTAGATAAATGAGTGATTTATACACTTTTGAATGTTATATATTGCCTTTGTTTTATTTTTGCAGTATGAATTTTTCCTCATCCAATATTTTGAGGAGGCACTGCCTCTCTTGTCTTCTTGGTGGAGACAAGACTGATATACATATACATACATCTCATCTTTCAAAATGCCCATGGAGCAAAGATGGCAGAAATTGAGTCATATACATCCAAATCTGCATGCTCCAGCTGAGCAACTGCCATTGAGATGATGGGAACGTCAATTCCAGGTATATTAGAACGCCTTAGGCCCGAACTGTGGCAGACAGGGGACATTATTTTCTCATTTGGTGCTATAAAAATGCCACAGTGCAGCTTTGATTCGGAGCCAGCGCAGTCATTCCAGTGATGATGTGTTTATTCTGTTCTTGAGACTCATGTTTGTTTCTTGTATTTACAATCCACGTTAGTAAATCGCATCCAGTTCGGAATCATGGCAGAGTTATATTCGCTGCGGCTGGTGAGCTTGCAAGCCAGAGGGATAAATGTGTTTACTCTTGAAGTATTTGTCCCCTCCAAACGAAATGAAACTCTGGCTTTGACAGCTCCCCCTCTCTGTGTGTGAATCATCTGTATCTGATCTCCCTGCACTAATTCCAATTTAATTGCCTGTTGCCTGCAGGCTCCTCAATAGTGGTAACAAATGGTTTGATTTTGTAGTCCTCATCAGGCAGCATTTTAAATGCAGCACTCTAACCCCACTCGAATGCCAATGAAGGCACCGAACAGCCTCGTGTTTACTAATGCTCGTCCTCCCCCCGCTCTCTCGTCTCTGTTCCTCTCATATCTGATTAAAGGGGATTTGTAAGAATCGGCGAGATGCGTGCAGGCTCTCTCTCCATTGTAAACGATATTGGGCCAGAACAGTATTTTCGTTTTGAGAGGCGAAGATGTTCTGCGGCGGATAACGCCGTTTAATCTGTTTAAACGAAGTTTTGACATTAAAGTTCAGGTGTGATGTGGGAAGGTGGCTCTGGCTCTGCATGTGAAATAGGAGCTTTATATGAATTTTTAAAGCGTGCTTTATGATTAATGTGTTATCTTCAAGAGAGTGTATCTTCATTAATTCTACATAAGCGAGGCTAAAGGAATATTCTAGACACAACAGAAAAAAACATGCTTTCATGGCCTTTTGAGCTCCATGTCTAGACTGAATGGTTAATAGATGATGAGTTTTTTTCTTCGTTAGTGGTGTTGGCTTGCATCGCCATTACTATCAATCATGTTTAAGATTAACCCTAAGTATTAAACTAACTTGAGCGTTTTTAAGGAGAAGTCCATTTCCAGAACAAAAATTTACAGATGATGTACTTGTCATCCAAGATGTTCATGTCTTTCTTTCTTCAGTCGTAAAGAAATTATGTTTTTTAAGGAAAACATTTCTGGATTTTTCTCCATATAATGTAAACGATCCCAGCCGAGGAAGAAGGGTCTTATGTAGCGAAACGATCGGTTATTTTCATTACGATGATACAATTTAAATACTTTTTAATCTCAAACGCTCGTCTTGTCTTGCTCTGCCTGAACTCTGTGTATTCTGGTTCAAGACAGTTAGGGTATGTCGAAAAACTCCAATCGTATTTTCTCCCTCAACTTCAAAAATCATTTTAAAATCATCCTACATCACTGCGGAAGTGCCGACCCAGTCTTTGCAAAGTGAACATGCAAAGAAGATCAAACACCCTTAACAAAAAAGGTAAAACAGCGATATAGGATGATTTTGAAATTGAGAGGGAACATGAGAGGGGAGTTTTTCGACATACCCTAACTGTCCAGGCACAGTAAGACAAGACAAACTTTAAGATAAGACCCTTCTTCAACCACATTTGGGATCGTTTGAAGCCGCATTTTGGTAGTTCAAATTCGGAGCACCATAGAAGTCCACTATATGGACAAAAATGGTGAAATGTTTTCCTCAAAAAAAAAAAAAAACAATTTCTTTACGACTGAAGAAAGAAAGACATGAACATCTTGGATGACAAGGTGGTGAGTAAATTATCTGTAGATCTTTAGATCTCTCTGTTCTGGAAGTGGACTTCTTCTTTAACCGGAACTTTTTAATCAGTTTTTGCAAAACAGTCAATAATTACATGAAATGACTTGACTGTACTGCATGATTTTCATCCACACAACGGTATAATCAGATTTTATGTGAGACATATCTCAACTCAGTCTCATCTGGAGATTATTCTAATGCGTTCATTGATATTTTTGTTTTCTAGTCATTGCTTTCTGGGACAGGTGGGTGCTTTCTCACATCTGCCTGCTGCGATCTTGACTTTTGACCCCTCTCACACAAACCACATAATGAGCCAAACCACCCAACTTCAACTTTTCCCCCTCCATTTTATCCTTTCTTTATCTCTGAGAGCCCATGTGTGTCATATCAAAGCATTTAATATATTGTCTCTTAATTTTATGTGAGGGGTGTAACGGTACACGTATTCATACCGAAACCGCAGAAAGACATCAATAAAACAGCTTGTCAATGCTACGTGATACGTGAAACGATCAGTGATACAGCTAGTTAGTTCACTATATATATAAATATATATATATATATATATATATATATAAACAAACACAAACTTTTATTTTGAATGTAAATGATCGTGATTTATCACAATGAATTGATTTGACAGAACTAATGTGTCGTGATCCTACAGAAATCATTCTAACATGCTGGTTTGCTTCTCAAGAAACATTTTTTATTATTATCGAAGTTTAAAACAGTTGTGCTACTTAATATTTCTGTCAAAATCTTGGTGCTTTTTATCATAAAACCTGTTAAAACTAATGAAATTCCTTTGCCTTGACTAATACTGTTTAAATTGCATTTTACTAAATTCCTTTTCCTGTATTTCCCATTTAAATTCCAATTCAAAAATGTATAGCATGTGGGCAGTGCAATCCACATTCCCGTTCATGAATTGAAATTGAGACGACTTTTAAAGAGATAGTTCACACAAAACATGAAATTCTGTCATTAATTACTCACCCTCACGTTGTTCCAGAGAGAGTACTTTTTGTGCGCAAAGAAAACAAAAATAGTAAATGTCGAGGATGCACACGGTAGGGAAGAAATTGTTGAATAAAGTCGTTATTTTTTTCTTTGTGCACAAAAAGTATTCTCATAGCTTCGTAACATTATGTTTAAACCACTGATGTCACATGGACTATTTTAACAATGTCCTTACTGCCTTTCGGGGCCTTGAACGTGTCAGTTACATTGCTGACTATGCAGGGTCAGAAAGCTCTGGGATTTCATCAAAAATATCTTAATTTGTGTTCTGAAGATGAATGAAGGTCTTACAGGTTTGGAACGACATGAGGGTGAGTAATTAATGACAGAATTTTCATTTTTTGTTAATCTGTACCTGCTCTGTTAAGCTCAGATGTCTCTATTTTGGAAAACACAGTAGACACGTACTTTTTAGAATGTCCTCATCATTTTGACAAGTACGAGTAGCTGGTGACAAGTCTCTTTCTCCTGCTGTGTGTCTGGGTGAGGTGTATTGTGGGTAACGGGCAGCTCTGGAGTCTGTGGGAAACAGAGCAGAGCAGCTGCTGAGGAGAGCCGAGTCTCTGACACTTACTCTGAGAGAGGAGCTGGTTCCATTAACAGCCCTATTCACCCGGCTTAAGCTACTCTGTCAGCCACTTCAGAACCATTAAAGCTCTGCTGGGAGCTAGACACAGAAAACGAGGGAGACAGAAGGAGACAGAGAGAGAGAGAAGAATGAGGAAAAATAGAAGCAGGGGGATGCTCTCAGAGGAACTGAGTGATGGTATAAATAGTTGGAGTTGTAGAGGTAAATTATTCCTAAAGACATTAAACAGTAGTGAAGCTAAGCTCCCTCTCTCTCGTCCCCTTTCTTTACCACAGTCGTCTCATATATTTATGCCCGTGCTGGATTGCCTCGGTTCTTTTTTTTTCATCTGAAAAGAGCTGACAACACAAATATCTGTTATGTGTCTGATATAATGAAGCTCAAGAATGTGTCATCATTTGTATTTCTGCAGTATTTCACGGTGAGATTTGCCTTGAATGTTTTTCTTTTGCTTTTTTTTTTTGTGATTCTTGAGCTACAGTTGCGTCCAAGAGATCATGAAAATGCCTCCATTTTGCATTTTTTTTTAATTGAATACATTTCAAATGCTAATGAAATTTCAGCACAACAATCCGGTATGACAACCAGCCTAAAAACTGTTTTGAATTTAATTATTTCAAATACTAATACTAATAATATTCCCTAAATTAATTTTATTCCAAAAATAATTGCAATAGTTTTAGACAAATCAGATACATAAAAATTATTTCATTTTATTTTATTTTACAATTTATCTATTATAAAATTAATTCATTTTAAAATAAAAAATAAAAAGATTAGTAGTAGTAGTAGTAGTAGTAGTAATTACTTTTTAATTATTTTATTTTATTATTTGATTGGATTCCAAAAATTATTGCAATCATTTTGGACAAATCAGATAAATAAAATATTTTTATTTTATTTTGCAGTTTATCTATTATGCAGTCGTTTCATTTTAAACTAAATAAAAACATATATAAATAAATAACCCTATTTTGTTTTATTATTTTATTTTATTTTATTTTGTTTAACCAAGAACATCTAACCATCTTCAAAAAGTTCATGATCAATAAATTATTATTATTATTATTCCCTAACCCTATTTATTTATTTACTTGTTTGTTTGTTTGCATTCCAAATATTATTGCAGTAGTTTTGGATAAATCAGATAAATAAAATAACGTTATTTTATTTTATTATTTCATTTAAAATAAATAATAAAATAAAGCTAATAATAATAATAATAATACATTCCTAACCCTATGTATTTTTATTTTATTTTATTTTATAAAGGAGTTCATGATCAATGAATTATTATTATTATTATTATTATTCCCTAACCCTATTTATTTTTTTTATTTATGTTTGTTTGTTTGTTTGTTTGTTTGCATTCCTTTGCATTTGTTTGCATTGTTTGTTTGCAATAGTTTTGGATAAATCAGATAAATAAAATTATTTTATTTTATTTTATTATTTCATTTAAAATAAATTAACAAAAAAAAAAATGAAAATAATAATAATAATAATTCCGAACCCTTTTATTTTATTTTATTTCATTTTACTGAACCAAGAACATCTAACCGTCTTTAAAAAAGAGTTCATGATCAATGACGCAGATTTACCCCATTTGATTAGTGACCTAGAAAAAAATGTAAAATCTGAAATGTTTCTTTTTCTTTTTTACATTTGTGCTAATTTCTTTCTTTTTTATTTTAAATAACAAAAGTCCTAAAACTTTTGTATCCTCGATGTTATTCAAAAACTTTCAAGGTTGAATATCTTCTGAATGGCCCTCCGTAATCAATGTCGGCCCTTAAACTTGAAGAGAATGGAAGAGAAATCGTGCAGCTTGTCTAAGTACATTTACACAAAACTCACATTACAGACGAGCTGTCAGTGAAGTGTAGAGGTTCATTTTTATGTGTCTCAGGCACTAATGCTTTTTTTTACTCTGAGCTCTGTCGTAAATGCTGATTGATTGAGTGAGAAGTCAATCCCAGCCTGCTGTTCACGAGCCTACCACTGGGCTTTCACAAAGATTTTAAATTAGAGACAGCTTTACTTGAAAGATACATTATTGATTGGCCATAGATACTGAAAGCACTAGTGGAGAAAAGAGAAACTAAAACAATACATCTAAGTCTCTTTAACCCCATCTATTATGAAGCACACAGACTTACTCATTCATTTTACTAAAATGTACTTCACAACAATATGGATGAAATCCAAATTCTTTGCACTACAAAACTAATCGGACTCCCAAACCTCTTCTCGTTTTGTCTCTCATCTTCAGGCTCAGACATGGCAGTGTTTTGTCTCCTGTGTGGAAAGCGTTTCCAGACCCAGAAGGCTTTGCAGCAGCACATGGAGATTCATGCCGGTATGCGCAGCTACGTCTGCAGCGAGTGCGAACGCACATTCCCGAGCCACACGGCGCTCAAACGCCATCTCCGCTCGCACACAGGTGAGCTTTACCTGAACATCACTCACTCACGCCAATATCTGAGTCATCTAAAAGCACATTAACAGCTTCACACCTCCATGTAATGCAGAAAAGGGCAAGCAGGCCACAAGCTGAGATGTGGCAAAGTTTCAAACCGTTCAGGAGGAACATGTTCATGCTAGGGTTATATAAACCTCTTACTTATCCTCAGAAAAGCCAAATTTTTGAATATTGACAAAGTACATATCGTCACATTTCTAGCTAAGGAACTACACAGCTAGACAGAAATGGGCCTGATATTTGACACATAAAATGTCAACGTTGACGCTAAAGGCCAGGCTTTCATGTTGGACGCAGAGTGATAGTTTGCTCAAATAATGGCTAGAATGTCTTCAACTTACTCAAACTTCACTTTCGAATAAATATTCAGTGCCAAAAACCTTTCAAACTTTGTCAATCCGGTGACTTCTTCTAGTGTGGCAATTTGTAAATAAAACTTTGTCTCCCTACAGTCCGTGGGCGGCCCATCTGAGGCTCAGACTGTCTTTCGACAGCCTTTTGTCTCTTCCTCTACCTCACCTCCCTCTTTCTCTCCATCGTTTCCTGTAGGGAATCTTTAAACTCAAGTCAAGCCCCTCCATTACAGACAGTAGGTCAAATCTGACCTTTTTCTACGTTGTGAGAATTTCTGAGTGTGAGAATTCAATTATCAAATGACCCAAAAACGAAGGAAATTTAGGTAGAAGAGCGCTTGGTAAGGAGGCATTGAGAAAGTATGTTCGTATAACAGTTAGGATTACAATATTTAGTCACGCTCCTGTAAACATTTGTTTGAAACTAAATAAATGTGAATCAACATACATTATGATTTGTTAGAACAGACTGCATCAGTGTACTTTGTATATGCGTGTTTAACGGTTATCTATGTTTTGCCTTCATTACTAGGCAAACAGAGATGATTGAATCCGTATGGCTTGGCAGTGAACAGAAAGAGTACAAAATTGCCCCGACTCCATTTGCTTTCAAGAGTGCATCTTTTTCTTGCTTTTGCTCTCTCTCTGTCTGACCTGAAATACCAGTAAGATTGTCAGAGTCAGTTGAAGTCTAGACTCAACATGTAAATTTTTGATAAGAGGGGCCAGAAATGAAGTGAGGTTGTTTTTTAAAGAGTCGCGGCATTAAGTATGCACTCCATCTCGCCACAGACCGCTGGGTACATGAGTTTTTCCAGAACAACATCTGAAAGGACATTCTGATGTTCCTAACGGACTCTGAGTAAATGTCAACTTCTGTAGATGTTTCAACAAGCAAAATCAGATTTTTCTTTACTGGAATTGCAGGAATGAACTTGTAGAACTGAGAATAAACTTGGTTACTGAAATTGTGGTGTTTTATACCACATCTCAAGAGTTCATTTTATCGGACATGTCCACTTTCTAAATTGCCTAAAATGTCCAGGTTGTGGCTTTGTTTTCGCATTGATTTTTTATACTTGCTGAAGATAATGACCAATAACATTGTACATAATCAGTACAGAAACGGTCAAAGCAATGCAAGTGTGCATAAGTTGAGGTCAAAAGTTTGTATCCCCCTTTCAGAATCATTAAAAATGTTAATTATTTTACCATGATAAGAGGGATCATACAAAATTCATGTTGTTGTTTATTTAGTAATGACCTGAATAAGATAAATGGTTAGATAAAATAATAGTTGAATTTATAAAAATGATCCCGTTCATAAGTTTACATCCCCTTGATTTTTAATACTGTGTTGTTACCTGAATGATTCACAGTTGTGTTTTTTTGTTTAGTGATGGTTTTCATGAGTCCCTTGTTTGTCTTGAACAGTTAAACTGTATGCTGTTCTTTAGAAAAATCCTTCAGGTCTCACAAATTCTTTGGTTTTCCAGCATTTTTGTGTATTTGAACCCTTTCCAACAATGTCTGTATGATTTTGAGATCCATCTTTTCACACTGAGGAAAACTCAGAGACTCATATGCAACTATTACAGAAGGTTCAAACGCTCACTGATGCTCCAGAGTGAAATAAGATGCATTAAAAGCCGGGGGGTGAAAACTTTTGAATTTGACAATCAGGGTAAATTGAACTTATTTTGTCTTCTGGGAAACATGTAACTATCTTCTGTAGCCTCTGAAGGACAGCACTAAATGAAAAAAAATACGATATTTGGGCAAAATAAGAAAAATGTACACATCTTCTGTTCTGTTCAAAAGTTTTCAACCCCCAGCTCTTAATGCATCTTATTTCACTCTGGAGCATCAGTGAGCGTTTGAACCTTCTGTAATAGTTGCGTCCCTCAGTTGTCCTCAGTGTGAAAAGATGGATCTCAAAATCATACAGTCATTGTTGGAAAGGGTTCAAATACAGAAAAATGCTGAAAAACTAAAGAAATTGTGGGACTTGAAGGATCTTTCTGAAGTACAGCAGGCAGTTTAGCTGTTCAGGACAAACAAGGGACTCATAAACGTCTATCACTAAACAAAAAAAAAAAAAAAAAAAAAAAAAAACAGCTGTGGATCATTCAGGTAACAACACAGTTTTAAGAATCAAGGGATGTAAACTTTTGAGCTGGCTCATTTTTATAAATTCAACTATTATTTTCTCTTGTGGACTATATGTAAACATCTTTTATGTGAAATATCTTATTCAGGTCAGTACTAAATAAACAGTAACATGCAGTTTGTATGATCCCTCTTATTTTGGTCAAATAATTAACATTTTTAATGATTCTGAAAGGGGGGTGCAAACTTTTGACCTCAACTGTACATATAATGTATGAGAACGGCAGAACATGTCAATAGAAAAATGAAACCAAAACCTGACATCTCTGGCAATTTAGAAATCTTTTCAAAGCTTAGGAGACTTACTGCCAGTCTTAGGTGCACTTCATTTAAATAAACATGGTCTTAAAGGGATAGTTCATCCAAAAATGAAAATTATGTCATTAATAACTCGCTCATGTCGTTCCAGACCCATAAGACCTTCATTCATCTTCAGAACACAAATTAAGATATTTTTGATGAAATCTGAAAGCTTTCTGACCCTGCACAGACAGCAACTTTCTGGGCCTTGAACATGTCAGTTGCATTGCTGTCTATGCAGGGTCAGAAAGCTCTCAGATTTAATCAAAAACAGCTCAATTTGTGTTCCAAAGATGAAGGTCTTACAGGTTTGGAACAACATGAGGAATTTGCTCTTTATTTAATCAAAATGCTTAAAAAGATCTTGTTTGAGATGTGGGTGTAAATCCAGACCTTTGCCCACTACTGCATGTCAGTATATGGTGTATTGGATGCTAGTATGTTCCAAATAGGCATTTTGCCATACAAAAACCATTTCAGTGAACAGTTCTTCAAAGAACAATGTTCTTCTTAGAGTGAGGAACACTGTAATAATCTAACAGAACCTTTTGTGGAATGGAATGATTCCATGTATGTTAAAGATTCCTCATGAAACCATCGAAGTGAAAAAAGACTTAGCTAGCTTAACCAAAAAAACTTTGGTCCTTTGGTCCTTTGCTCAGCCAGCATCATCTTTTCAGCTAAAATGTTTAATGAAGCTAGAACAAAATCATAACTAATAAATAAAAAAGAACCTTAGATGTAATTTGCCCCAACAATACAAGTAATAGCTAGGCTCCTGCAACATCTACCTGTATATTTCATAGCATCTGCATTGTATTTACAACGTGAGGGGCAAATCAAACAATGGGCTGCGTGCGACTCCAGTTGCTCCTCTCTTCATTCTGCACATGTAGCCTGTTCTCATTAATATGCCATTCCTGTTCGCTCTCCATTTCACTGCCAGGCCATTTGCAGACAGTGGCGGCTGTCTATGTTCACAGCTGTGTTTGATGGTACGGAGCACAAAGCTCACATTGCTTATGGCACAGACAGTCTCTGCAGGTCGTTCGGCCTTGACTTTCAAGCCGTTTTGTCAGGCTTATTCAATATTTAACAATGTTTATGTAAAGCTCGCTCTTTTTTATTTATTATGGAACAGCGGTGTGTATCCTAAAATGCGGCATCGTCGATGAACTCTTTCATGTGCGTTTGACACCGCGTTTAACTTCCAGCCTGACATTGTCTGCACAGTAAATAGACTTTAAGCTTTATAAGCTGATACCTGTGGATATTTCCTCCAACGTGTAGTCAGCGCGAGTGACGTGTTCGGAATGCGCACGCGGCAGACGGCGTTAGCGCATTAGCATGCCTGTGGTGTTGCGAGTCTGGCCTGCCTGCTGCCCGCCTCTGGGCAATTAACTTTAATGACAGACAGGCTGGAGGGCTTTCAGAAGGTGCATCGGATAAGTTGATACAGATGCATAAAGACTGCCACTCTATCTATCATCTCATATCTGTTCACTAGGGATCTCATCTTTCCCAGTCTGCTTTTTTTTTTTTTCCTTCTCTCTCAGCCCAGATAGAACCCCATTCATCTCAGGCAGAAGTGTATTTGAATGTGAATGGCGGGTTGTGATTGGCTTAGAGAACGTGCTCGGGGAATTTCCGCATTGTCTCTTAAGAGGAGGGTTTAAGTCGGAGCATGACGGAACATAACAAGAGACGCAATTTATTCCCGAGCACGGCTAGCACTTGGACAGGGAGATAATGAAGAGCATAGGTCACCGCCGATGACTTTAAAGCCACGACGCCCGGGCTGAAACGTATTAAATATTGCGAAGCGTTATATGCCGCTGCTGTCTGAGGAAATGATATGAGGGGCTGTTAGTCAGAGCGGGAAAGCAATTAGCAATCGGCCGGCGTTTGAAATCACCACATATCAGACTCGTAGTGATCACTGACGTTAGAACCGCCAGCGGAGAGAAATGTGCCGGATGATTCCCTTTCAGCACCTTGTGATGTTTACTCGATATTAATAACTCTGTCATCTGAGCGCAGCGCTCTGCCTGTTTTTATTTACAAGCTGCGTCGATACGAAACAAACAGTTCTTTGTGATCGCTAAGGAAATGTTAGTCTTCTTGTTTTAATAGGGATTGACTGGAAAATCCAGATCATACCAGGCTAAGGTGGTTAACAAGTTTAATCACAGCATTGGGTGGGTTAATTTGGAAATGTAATAGGTAAACAGATTACAAGTTACTCTATTTGCAATGTAACAAGTGGTCCCACTTTATATTAAAAGAGTCCACTTCCAAAACAAAGATTCATATATAATTTACTCACCCCCATTGTCATCCAAGATGTTCATGTCTTTCTTTCTTCAGTCGTAAAGAAATGATGTGTTTTTTTGAGGAAAACATTTCAGCATTTTTCTTCATATAATGGACTGCTATGGTGCCCCGATTTTGAACTTTCAAAATGCAGTTTAAATGTGGCTTCAAACGATCCTAATGCGGTTGTAAACGATCCCAAACAAGGAAGAAGGGTCTTATCTAGAAAAACGATGGGTTATTTTCAGAAACAAAATGCAATTCAAATATTTTTTTTTATTCTCAAACGCTGAAGAAAAAAAGACATGAACATTATATGAAGAGTTCAGATGCAAAACCAGCTAAATCCATCTGACGTCTTTCTTTTAAAAATGCTTTTTTATTAGGCTCAGATGTATAGGTTTCTATGTAAGTACCAGTAAGTACTTCTGATTGGGCTGAGGCTGGTATTTTAGCAAGTCTGAAGAAAAAGTATTTGATGGATGTGTATAATATGTGTCAAGAGCATTCACTCAGAATCATTATCTCATTTTTGACCAAGATGGCTTTTAGCTGGTTTTGCATCTAAACTCTTCATATGTAAACACTTTTGCTGCTATTGAGGTGGGATATGGGTAAGGTTTGGGAGAGGTTTGGTGGTATGGGTAGTTTAAGGGATGGGTCAACAGTGTAATTATAAATGTAATTACCTAAATTAATTACAGATGTAATAAGTACAATGTAAATACATGTATGTACACAATAAGTGCATTGTATCAAATAATTAATTTCAATGTAAGTACATGGTAGTTAAGGCCACTTAATATAAAGTGGTACATTAAAATTTTTCACATTTTTTTAAACTGTTAATCATTTTCAAACATTTAAACCAGGCTGGGTTAACCTTACACTAGTTCACCTCAACACTTATTACTGGTAGACATTTATAATCTTCATCACTTGTCATTAATTAACATTAGTTAACTACATTAGTTGACGTGAACTAAGAATGAACACTACTTCTACATTTATTATTCTTAGTTAATGTTAATTTCAGCATTTACTAATGCATTATTAAAATCACAAGTTGTATTTTTTAACATTGGTTAATGCACTGTGAACTAATATGAACAAACAATGAACAACTGTATTTTTATTAGCTAACATTAACAAAGATCAATAAATACTGGAATTAATGTATTGTTCACTTTTGTTGACGTTAGTTAATACAGTATATTATCTAATGTTACCAAATGACACCTTATTGTAAAGTGTTACCGAATTAAGATTATAATTTAATTTTAATGCACAGCCACCATAAAATCAGACTTTAGCACCTCTTTTTACTTTGAGATCGTTATGAGGTTAAATACTGATTTAAAATCAGAAGATAGAGTTTAATAGCTATTATACTGTTTTTAAAATCAAATCTTTGCATAGCTTTGACAGGAAACACTGGCATTTAACAATACCATGAAAAAAATAAATACAGAATAAAACAGTTATCATATAAAAATGCGTTCTAAACTCCTCAAACATTGATGTCTCATATTTTAGAGCAGTCAATGCAATTTTGGAAAGAAATCAATTAAATCAGTATGTGTATGAAAATATTCATATGTAACCCCCCTTTGTAATCATTAGCATTTTCATAAGTAACTGTAATTTAATTACACATTTTCTCAGTAACTGTAACAGATTACCGTTACATTTATTTTGTACTTAAATTACATAATTCCATAAAATGTACCTATTTACTTCCCAACATAGGGAATATTAACCAGCTCAAACATGTTATCTTAAGCCACCACCAGCTGAGAGTGCAGCTAGTCAACTAACTAAACCAATTTGGAACAGCTAATGACCAGCTTTAACTAAAGAAACCATGTACAGATAGAGTTGGGTTTCGATTCAGTTAAACTGAGGAAGCTCTTGATTTGATTCAATTTGATGTGAGTCCTATTTGATTCAGTGCTGTTATTCTTAAACTTTCTTAAAACTGAAAGTATTAAAAATCATTTTTATTATTTGAAATAATTGAAATTCTTTAATTAAAATAAAATTTTAATACTAGATGAAAAAAGTAACTTAAATAAAAAAATGTGTTTAAAGTACAAAAATACTAAATTTAAATAAAAAAAGTCTTAAGTACTAAAATTACTAAAACTACAACCAAAATAAATAAATGAAACTAAAAAACGAATACAAATCACAAAAGCAAATTCAAAAAATGATTAAAACTCAAACTAAATTGAAAACGATTTATTCAGCTTACGTGTGTGTGTGTGTGTGTGTGTGTGTGTGGAAGATCATTCAAATATTAATAAAACACACTAAAACACTGAATCAATTTGATTCATTTCTGATTTATTTGATTATTATCTGTTTTGGCATAAGAAATTCACTCTTGCTAATTCTGTAAATAATATTTAGGCCATTGTTTCAGACAGATTATTCATTTATTTAAATTTTGCATATTTTTCTAAAAATATAATAAAATACATGTTTTATTTGCAAAAAAAGAACACTAGAGAAAGGGGGAAAAAACATGCTAAAATATAAATAAGTTATACACAAAAAAGCACATAATCTGCCCAGGACCATGAAACAAAAGAGAGGAAAAATTTAATTACAACAATAAAGAAAAGTGATAAAATAATTCAGTAACATTTTACGGCGTCACTTGTTAACATTAGTTAATGTATGAATTAACATAAACAACGAACAATACATTTATTACAGTATTTATTCGTCTTTGTTAATGTTAGTTAATAAAAATACAGTCATTCAGTGTTCATGTTAGTTCACAGTGCATTAACTAATGTTAACAACTTGTGTTTTTAATAATGCATTAGTAAATGCAGAAATTAACATTTACTAAGCTTAATAAATGCTGTAGAAGTATTGTTTATTCTTAGTTCATGTTAACTCATGTTGTTAACACACCGCACTGTGTTTTTGATTCGTTAAAAAGAATCGACTCATAAGAATCATTTGTTCCTGAATCAGACTACACTTGTAGCACAATATGCTTGTATGGTGATTCACTAAAAAGAACTGGCTGTGAATCTGTCCGTGAATCACAATACACATGTCCTGCTGTCTGTTTTATTTATTATTTATTCCTTTTCTTCACTGCAGAAAACCAGTGCTTGGAAACCCTGACACATATTTTTCTCCACTCAAATGCTTTCTAGAATAAAAACACTACTTTTCCCAATTAAAAATGCATTCAGATTAATAACTTAATCACTGTCTCTCTGCACGAAAGGTGACCACCCGTTCGAGTGCGAGTTCTGCGGGAGCTGCTTCCGTGACGAGAGCACTCTGAAGGGTCACAAGCGCATCCACACTGGAGAGAAGCCTTATGAATGTAACGGCTGCGGCAAGAAGTTCAGCCTCAAGCACCAGCTGGAGACGCACTACCGCGTCCACACAGGTCAGCCACATTCATTCCAACTCTGTTATAGCATTTCAACTCATCCAGCTGATGACCGCTTCACTTTAACAGTGAATCCCAAAGCCATAGAAGCTCACGAGATAATAGATACACACCGGGAACACACTGACCTGTGGTCTCCAGGTTGGAGATGTTTGACACAGCTGAGCCAGCATGGTGCCCTCCAGCAAATATGATATAATAAAACAAGGCAACAGCTTTATAAAATGATAAATGAATTGTATTATGCTGCAAGGCCGGCGTTTTACACCGAAGGATTCAGATCTTGACATTTTCAGGTCCACGCTAGATTAAATTCCTTGTATCTATTTTGTTCTGTCGTGGTCGCGCCACGGTGGCATATTAAATCTTTCGGCTGAGCTGGAATTACAGGCTGATTGCTGCTGCTCTCTGGCCCTCAATAAGGCAGCTGCTAAAGCAAACCTATCAGGAGGCCTGTCAAATAATTGCTGTCTTTGTGTCAAGCGGGGCTGCGGCCACGGGAACCGGGCAGGTGAAGATAACAAGAGTAGAAACTCTCGGCTGAAAGGCCACTGCTCCTTCACACAACCAGCCGGAGAATCACTGACATTTACACTTGCTGTCAATGGCGGATCAATACTCGGTTTGCTGTGCTCAGTGGCAGGCAGCACACCCACCGATATACACATCTGTCGTTCCCGTCCTGGACAGCAGGTGGCATCTTAACTCTACCTTATCAGGCAGGAAGCAGAGCTACTATGGGAAATCTAGTACCTGTTGCTATTGTGATGATCTTTCGTCAATACTGGCCAGTCTTTTTTTCCATTTAACATCATTTATTTTCCAAAAAGGCTTCAAATATTTTTCAAGGTAAAAAGTATGTTTTACAAATATCATGAATTAATAATTAAAATAAAGTAGTCAAATTATCTGATGTCCTTTTAAAGGTATACAGTGGTTTCTCTGTGATATAATTTCATGAGTTTATCAGACAAATGTTTTTTACATATTAATAAGCAGTAAGGCGGTTTTATTTATTTATTTTTATATTTTTAAACATTTTCTAAGAAATGGTACATGAAATTATTTTTTTATTATTCTCTTAAAAATTAAAAATATATTTTAATTCAGAAATTAAAAACATCATTATAGCATAGGTGCAGTTATATGTATGGGCTGCATTTTTATTTATTTATGCAAAAATCTGTATTATTTCAGTATTATTGTTATACTGTTATCATTTTTTAATTAGTTTTTATTGTGAATGTAATCGTTTTTATTAGTTGTGTTTTGAATTAGATTTTATTCCCGTTTTTATTTTGAATCAGTTTTTAATTAGTTTTTATCATTTTTTAAAATAATTTCTTTATTTTTATTTTATATATAGTTATTTTTTATATTTAGTTAATTCATTACAGTTTTTTATTTGGTTTTATTGTGAATGTATTTAGATTTAATTTTAATTAGTTTTACTAGTTTTGCTGTGTTTTTTATTTTCTTATCATTTCTTTATTTAATTAGTTTTACTAGTTTTGCTGTGTTTTTATCATTTTATTATTTTATATATATATAGTTATTAGTTTATATTTAGTTATTTTATTTCAGTGTCACTGATATACTATAAATTTTGTTTTTTTGTTTTTTGAATTAGATTTTATTTCTGTTGTTATTTTTAATTAGTTTTAATTTGAATTAGTTTTACTAGTTTTGTTGTTGTTCTCGTTTTTATCATTTCATTATTTTTTATTTCATATATAGTTATTTTTTGTCTTAGTTATTTCAGTATAACTGATATACTTTTTATGTTTTTTTTTTTTTTTTTTTAATTAGCTTTTATTGTGAATGTAATAGTTGTTATTAGTTGTGGTTTTCATTAGAATTTATTTGTATATTTTCCATTTTCATTTTTAATTAGTTTTTAATTAGTTTTACTAGTTTTGCTTTTTTTTATAATTTCATTATTTTTATTTTGTATATAGTTATTAGTTTATATTTAGTTATTTTATTTCATTATCACTGATATAATTTTATAGTTTTTTTTTTTGTTTTTTAGTGTTTACTGTGAAAATAATAGTTTTTATTAGATTTTATTTGTATATTTTAGGTTTTTATTTTTAATTAGTTTTTCATTTTAATCAGTTTTACTAGTTTTGCTGGTTTTATCATTTTTAATCATTTTATTATTTTTATTTTATATAAAGATATTAGTTTATATTTATTTATTTATTTTGTTTCAGTATCACTGATATACTTTTAGCGTTTTTTATTTTCTTTTATTGGGAATGTAATAGTTTTTATTAGCTGTATTTTGAATTAGATTTTATTTGTACATTTTCCATTTTTAGTTTTAATTAGTTTTTAATTATCTTTCCTAGTTTTGCTGTTTAACTAATATAGTTATTAGTTTATATTTAGTTATTTTAGTACCAGTTAAACTAAACATAAATGAGAAATGTTTTGTAACTAGCTAAAATAAAACAAGTTTTTTCATATTTTTATTTCAGTTAACAAAACTCTGTATGATATAAGTTTTACTTTTAGTTAACAATAATTACCTTGGAATAAACATTATCCATCACATTATGGAAGTAAAATGAGCTGTGATTCCCATTTCATGCTGACTTTAATCAACACAGCTGTTTCTGTCATTCTCAGATTATTGGTAGTTTGAAATGCTCTGTACTTGTTCTCCACAGGTGAGAAGCCGTTTGAGTGCAAGCTGTGCCACCAGCGCTCTCGGGACTACTCCGCCATGATCAAACACCTGCGTACCCACAACGGCGCCTCGCCCTACCAGTGCACCATCTGCCAGGAGTACTGCCCCAGTCTCTCGTCCATGCAGAAGCACATGAAGGCCCACAAGCCCGAGGACGTGCCCCCAGACTGGAGGATAGAGAAGACCTACCTGTACCTCTGCTACGTGTGAGACAAGGCGACAAAACGAAACGAGAAAGTAGCAAGATGCACCCAAGGACAATTCACCTGAAGGTTTGCTTTTGGTCCAGGCCAAAGACGGTGAGGGGTCGTGCTCAAAGTGACGAAATGTGATGTGGAATTTTTTGACCTTTTGTTCGTGACATGCATTTGTGCACATTTTTAGGATGTAACTGCACTCACAAATGTTATGAAATGGAAATGTGATGTGTGATCAAGGGATGTGAATTTTCAGAAAGTGTTAGTACAGTCCACCATTATGACGAGAATACATTTGTCTGCATTCCACAATGTTGATTGGAAAAATTCACTGCACGATCATACTTGTTTTATTTGATTCCCGGCCTTTTTTTTTCCACGGACAACCCATAAGCCATAGATTTTCAAGACCCCATGAAATCCCCAAGTGGTGTAGAATGTCACAGGGGTCAGCCAATAGGCTTTAGTTCATCACAACTGTGATTTTAAATGCATATCCGCTAGTTTAGAACACGAATTGACTCAAAGCCTCATGTTTGGATTTCATGGGGTCTAAATGGAGCTATTCTGAGTGAAATAAAAACATGGACCAAAGCTGAAAACTCACACACATGATGAAATAGAGGAGCTAAACACATTAGCGAATGAAATTATGCCCTTTTTTAGTAAATTGCTCCCTGAAGTTCATTATTAGGCTCTCTAGTCCTCAATTTTCATGGTTTTTTATAAATGCATGTGAGGAAATGCACAGGGTTGGACCCATTAGTCATTTTCTTTAAAGCGTAATAAAGTGCTTAACAAAACAGCTTTTCTCAGAGGTACATCCAAATTGTGCTGCCAAGCAACTGTAGTGGATGTTCAGGGACATTTATTCAATCTTAAATAACTACACTGTGCACTTTCAGAGTTTCAGAGGCCCATTTTAGTTGTTTTCAGCACCGCATTCTGCATTTTGTGCATTCAGACGAAGCCAGAGAGGTGAATCTCTGTGATTTGCTTTCATTTCAGTCAATTTCACACAGAGTAATGACAGCATGTCAGCTGATTTCATTTTAACGTTCATGTGGTAACATGACGAAATCACCGTTTTGCAACTGCAGGCATTTTAGTCTAATGAAATGTTAATGTCGTACTCATAAATCAACTTATGAATTAAAAAGAGATTATTTTTTACAATTACAAACCGCAATGCAGTATATGTTTCTGCAGTCTTCTGCTGAGGATTAGTTAACCTTTAGTTAGCTCGCCGTTGTAGTTGTCTGTCATCTCTGTTCGAACGTTTTACTTGAATTGCCTAATTTTGTTACCTCACGTGCTAGATTTATTTTTGTACTAGTCTTTGTTTCTCATTTCCTGCTGAGCTTTGTTTAAAAGCTGTACAACGCATTCAGAATGCCACATCATCAGACCCACACGGAATCGGAGAGAAACGTGAGCAGAATTGGAACGTTTGTTCGCAACATTCTGCCCCTTATGCGTATGTTTTGGTTAACTGGTAAATGTTTCAGTTATCAGTAAGACTGTAGTACTTTACATTTAAAGAATTTTACCATGTTTAAATCTGTTCTGCAGTATCTTTTAAGGTGTGGTCACATTTACCTTTTACCTTTTTCAACGGGCAAGATCACAATACCAACTCATGGTAATACATTGCTGTTTTATGTTTTGGCAAATTGGTGACTAATTTATGGAAGTACATTTCCACCACTAAATAAAAAAAATAATAAAAAATGTTAAAACTCACAATTCTCACTTCTTTTCTTGCAAATGTGAGTTTGTATTTCGCAATTCTGACTTTTTTCTCACAATTCTGAAGTTATAAAGTCCAATTTTGAGGGGGAAAACAAACTGATTATCACAATTCTGACTTAATAACTTGCAATTATGTGTTATAAAGTCAGATTTGTATATAAACTCACAATTCTGGGGAAAAAAAGTCAGAACTGAGCGATATTAACTCACAATTCTGAGAAAAAAAGAGTTGTGAGTTTATATCTCGCATTTCTGACTTTATTACTCGCAGTTGCGAGGTTATATCGTGCGATTCTGACTTAATTTCTCAGAATATCAAATTTATATCTCACAATTCTGACTTTATAACTTGCAATTGCGAGTTTAAATCTTACAGTTCTCAGAAAAAAAAAGTCAGAATTGCGGGATATAAACTTGCAGTTGCGAGAAAAGAATTGTGAGATAAAAAGTCGCACTTACCTTTTTTTTAATTTGGTGGCGAAAACGGGCTTCCATACTAATTGGTGTAAATTTGTACAGTCTCATTTATACTTTTGGTACGATCTGCTTACGTCTTATTGACGGTTAAGTTTAGGGGTGGACCTTCATGCTTACATATTTTTCTAAAAATCGTCAATTTCCATACAAATCACATTGTATAAATTCGTATGAAATCACCTCCTCATAAAACAGTTATATTTTCTCATGAGATCAGGTTAGAAATCCTGTATTTTCAATAGGAATCACGTTATCAGGAATTTTACACAAGGCCGAAAGAGTTACATTTTCGCAGATTTCACAACGGTTTCGAATTCGTCTTTTTTTTTAATCACACATTTTCATACAAATTCATTTTTCTAAAAAATGTCTGTACTTGTACAAAATCACCTCCTCATAAAGTTTTTCATGAGATCGGGTTAGAAATCCAGGCTTTTCAAGAGGAATGAACATAATCTGAAATTTTATTTGAGGGCAAAAGATTTCGCAGTGAGTTTGAATTTGTCGGGGGTTTTTTTAAATCCCACATTTTCATACGAATTCACATCATACGCATTCATACAAAATTGCCGCCTTGTAAAATAGTTACCTTTTCTCTTGAGATCATGTCAGAAATCCAGTCATTTCAATAGGAATCAAAGTGATCAGGAATTTTATATAAGGGCGAAAGATTTCCATTTTCACAGATTTTGCACCAGATTCAAATTTGTCTTTTTTTTTTTTTAAATTGCACATCTTCATACAAATTCACATAATAGTTACTCTTCCTCATGAGATCAGCTTGGAAATCCAGTCATTTCAACGTGATCAGGATATTTTATATAAGAGCGAAAAAGTTCCATCACAACAGGTTCAAATTCGTCATTTTGAATTGCACATTTTCATACAAATCATATATACATACGTACAGGTAGACTAGAGACTAGGATTTTATGTTTATGTATTTTTCTAAAAAATGTCTGCACAAATCGCACCGTACAAATTCATACAAAATCACCTCCTTGTAAAATTATTTGATGTTTTCTCATTAAATCGGATTAGAAATCCAGTCTTTTCAATAGGAATCAACATGATCAGGAATTTTATATAAAGGTGAAAGGTTTTCATTTTTGCAGATTTTGCATTAGGGTAAAATCCGTTTTTTCTTTAAAACGCACATTTTCATACGAATCGTCATACGCATTCATACGAAATCACCACATTGTAAAATAGTTATGTTTTCTCATTAAATCGGGTTAGAAATTCAGTCTTCTCAGTAGGAATCAACGTGATCAGGAATTTTACACGAGGGTGAAAGATTTACATTTTCGCAGATTTCGCAACGGTTTCAAATTCGTCATTTTTTTTTAAACGACACGTTTTCATACAAATCACATCTAACACATCCATACGAAAATGACCACCTTGTTAAATAGTTACCTTTTCTCATGAAAGCGAGGGTAGGGTAGATGTTAAAGATGTTATGTTTATTCTCAACAAATCGTACGTTTTTATACGAATAACACATTCATTACTCATCACTACTCTATTGACAATATACCTTTTTTGCCGTTGAAATAACTCTGAAATTTGGCTAATGTGACCACACCTGCTGATTCCGTCCGGGTCTGTGAATTATTCAGTGGCGTTTTAGCATTAAGCGTAGTATTAGTGTGCATATCTGCCTCTCGGCCATCTATTTCAGGGCTACCTCTACTCTGCTCTCAGTTTTGCACTAAAGCGAAAGCACACTTTTGATTTGCTTGTAACTAGCATTTGCATATACACCCACTCTCATGTTTCCATTCACTAGAGAAAAAAAAAAAAACGACCCGGTTTGTTTGTCATTACATTTACACTCCTTACTATAAAACGTATTTGACCTGAAAGGGTAGATGCATACATTCTAGATGATTTTAGAATAGAAAATGTTTAGTTAGTAGATACTTGAGGGGATAAACTTGAAACAATGTGAATAAAAAATGTTTTTATGTGAAAATTATTCAAGCGGTAAGTCATCAGAGATGCGGTACTGATGCGTGCAGTTACGTGGGCAAGTTCGCTAGAGAAAACAAAAAAAAACGAATAGGTGATTTTCTG
The DNA here is from genome assembly GCF_022985175.1 of Labeo rohita. NCBI lineage: Eukaryota > Metazoa > Chordata > Actinopteri > Cypriniformes > Cyprinidae > Labeo > Labeo rohita. The sequence goes on from NC_066883.1 coordinate 17,949,909, forward strand.
TGAAAATAAATCTCTCGACAAGAGCCAAATGCGGCACTTTGATAAGGGAATATGTTGTATTTTTGTACGGGGTTTTGTGCGACCCGTGTTCTTTTTTGTTCGTTTTGAGTGAGGCGAATATTTTTACAGTATCTTTTGCATTTGTGCTTGTTCTTGATTTGAGTGGAAATTTGTTTTCTTGTGCTTATTTTACAATGTTAAACATATACAAGTAGTAGATGTTTGTAAAAACATATTGTAGTCATTGCTGCTGGGTGTCAGTTCATGATGATGATGATGATGATAATGTTGATGATTCCACATTTTGAGTATAAAATGACTGTGAGTGAACTAATGCCAAGAGCTGTAGGTCATGGAGCACAAGCGACCTGTAAGACATGAAAAGTAAAGCTGTATCTGTGTGTTTGTATCGTGTTCACCGCTCACTGTAAGATTAGAGTCACCTATACGGTCTGTACTGGTCCTTGTGTGTGCAGTGTGAGTCAATGTGGTCGACTTCTTCAGTGTTAAATACATGCACCGGTTAGCAACAAAGAGGTGCTCTGACGGACACCCTGTTGTAAATGATTTGATACATGTTCTGCCCTGTATTTGTGTCTTTATGCAAAGTCACCTTGATATGAACTGTGCTCTTAGGCAATCAGGGATGCCTTCACTTTACTCACGGAACATCGCAGGTATCAATATACAGGACAAACACCAAACTTTCTTTGTCATTACGGATCCTATGTTTAGTTTTTAGCTACTTTTTTTCAGTCGCCACAAGCAATAAATCTACAGGTCAGCGTTTAAGTGAAAACTTGGCATCCCTGCCGCTGTATCACTGTGTTTTACTTTGCTTTCAGACAGGAAGTAGCCATGTCACTCAGTGCGCCCATATTTGTGCCATTGTTACACAAATTAATACTCGGACTGAGGATCCACGTGGGACCAAACGGCCATTTTCGCTCCATTTGCCTTGTTCTCGTGACAAGACCGTGTTCTTGGTGTCGAAATGGTTTTACATTCGTCGTGTTTTACTTTATTGTATTGTCTACCTCAGCACCAGTTCTTTGTGTAACTTTTCAAAGGTGCCCAATTATTGTTACTTTGTTTTGTGCATAAATTTTGTATTATAGCCTTGTAGGGTTTTTGTTCTTCTCTTTGTTTCAGCATATAGATGCTGTTTTGAAGCACTGTGTGGTGATTTTGATGCTGCAGATAGAGGTGTAGATTCCTTTTCCCTTCTCTATGTGGGTTCAGACACATCTCTGTATACGTCAGTGTTCTAAAATAAACTTGTAACAGAAATGTCACGAGACTGAGAGTATTTCTTCGCCGTTTCTGTGTGAGAGATGGTTCTATTTTAGCAGGAGGGGGGAATATGATGATTTTTGTTTCATTAACAGTACAGGAATGTTGGGTTTAAGGACCTCTCCAAATGTGTTTGGTGATTACGCCCTCTAGTGGCTACTTAATGTACTGAAACCAACATTTAAAGATTATTTCACTTCCAGAATATACATTTTCTGATCATTTACTCACCCCTATGTCTTCCAAAATGTTAGAATTAAGGTTTCTGAGGAAAACCTTCCAGGATTTTTCTCCATTAACGGGTTGAAGGTCCAAATTGCAGTTTCAGTGCAGCTTCAAAGGGCTCTACACGATCCCAACCGAGGAATAAGGGTCTTTTCTAGTGGAAACAATTAAAATTGATATACTTTTTAACACTAGAACTACCGTTCATACAAGACAGAATTGATTACCATGTCATATTTACGTTAGAAGCTTCTGTTGATGTTTTAAAATAAAGCTTTGAATGTCTGTCGTCATATTTTTTGAAGTCATCACCTTAAAAAATACGATCCTTTTTGTAATATAGCCTATAATTGTGTAAGAGCTATTAGACCGCTCCCTAACAGCAACTTTGTCGAATTGGAGGCGTCCACCCGGCGCGATTCAACTTGTATGTCGGTTTGAACCCCCAGCTCTGGTGAAAAAACCAGCATATGCTGGTAGGTATGTTTTGATGCTGGTTTAAGCTGGTCCTTTGCTGGTTTATGCTGGTCATGTTGCTGGTCATGGACCAGCATTAACCAGCAAAGGACCAGCTTAAACCAGCATCAAAACCTACCTAACCAGCATCCCAGCATCAAAACATACCTACCAGCATATGCTGGTTTTTTCACCAGGGGGATCTTACTTATTCATTTATATTTTTAAATACCCAGTCATACAAGTAATGTAAAAAATAAAAATTATTTCAGGAAAATTAAATATGTGCCATACTACATGCACTTATGTGTACATTATTCTTCTATTACATCAAATAGATATTCATACTAGCATTTAATGCCACAGTTTAATGGGTAAATAAATTTTTTAGAGATAGAAATTCAATAAACAAACACACATACTGTTAGACTTGAAAAAGTTGCAAAAGTTGAAATTATAGGCCATCTGTAGTGCGAACGGTCAATTTGACCGCGTTGGCTATTCGAGATAGAAATACTAAAAACTATTTTGTAATTCTAATAAAATAACAATGTTAGTATGAAATATACACACATTTAAGAGAAGTCAAGGAATTATAGTTATGTAGGTTTTATTGCTACAAAGTTATTACTTTGCAAATTTTAAAAACGGTCAAAATGACTGCCTTAAGTTCTAGTGTTAACCACAAATGCTCATCTTTCACTAGCTCGACCTCACGCATTATGTAAGTAATGGGAGTACCGACCAGTGTTGGGCATGTTTACTTTAAAAAAAGTAATTAGCATTACTTTAAAAAAAAAAAAAAAAAATAGTTATAGTTACTAGTTACTTGTCACAAATTGTAACTGAGTTAATAACTGAGTTACATCATTATAAAAGTAAGTAATTACCAAGTAAAGTAACTATTATGTTACTTTTTTTTAAATTTTCAACTAGGCGTATGTCAAATCCAAAAACTTGGATGCCCCCAATGTTAAATATGTTGAATAAAACATTTAATCTGCCTTTTGGAAGTTCAAAATCGGGGCACCATATCAGTCCATTATATGGAGAAAAATGCAGAAATGTTTTCCTCAAAAAACATAATTTCTTTATGACTGAAGAAAGAAAGACATGAACATCTTGGATGACAAGGGGGTGAGTACATTATATGTGAATCTTTGTTTTAATTCCCTGGTTACACTAGTTCATAAAGCAGTCTGTGGACACCAATGTACAGCATAGTGTGTAATTTGTCAAAAGAAAACAAGTTCATTCAAATAAACCTTGTGACATATGAAAGATGGTGAATAAATGAAGTGAATCAAGAACAATAACATTTATCACTAAGACCTGGAAGGGCGCTTTCAAATACACTTTTAAACACACAGTAAAAAAAGGAAGAAAAAAATCAAAAGTCGTAAATATAGTGACAACTGGAGTATACTTTACAAGAAAGTACTGTTTCAGTCTTTCTACTAAAAAAAAAAAGAAGCAGCATGTTTTAACCTTCAATCCTGTTAAACTAAGAAAAATTGCTCAAACATTTTTCTTTGCTTTATCAGAATGTATATGTTAATTGTATTAATGAATATGTTTTTCAGTTACTATTTAATTATTAACTACTAGCACAGTGACAGCTTCATTCATTTAAGCTAAATTGGTAACTGTCACTTGTTCTGGTATACCTTTTTTATTGCTACTTAATTTAGCTTTTATTTAATGTTCATTGTAAATTTAAAATTAAATTTGCACAGTTTTAATTCATATTCAAAGAACTTTTGAAAAATTACAAAACACTGCAATGAGAATGGTATAAACCTTTTTTTTTTTTTTTTTTTTTTTTTTTTCTTAAACATACACTTCCGGGTAGCATTTCTATTCGGTTATGCAATTTTTTTTTTTTTTCTACTGTGCAAGATAAAAGAAATCCTATTTTATCATAGTGTGAATTTTCAGTTTGAATCGAACTTAATGAGTTTCTATTCAGCTGTCTCAAAAACCAGCATAATGCGCAAACAGCGCAGTCCGATTCATGAATAAGTGACTGATTTAAACCAGTTGTTAATGATTTATTCAAAAAGGCTCACTAATTTAAGAATCACTGGTTTGAAACAGTGTGAAAAATCTTTAACTGAATGAACCCACCAAATCAAAGTAAATCAACTTCTGATTGACTCAGTTTGTCTTGAAATGAGGCAAAAGTAAAATAATTCTGTTGGGTGTTTATTCTGCGATCAGCATATCTTTTTACTGACAATTTGCTTAATTATTTTAATCTTTACATAATTTACAATTACAGGGATCAAATCTTTGTATTTTTCACTGATAGTTTATATCCACTTTAGTGATTTCTGTCAACTATCAGTCCAATTATTGGTTTTGATGTGTGACAATATTAAGATAGTCCAAACATCATGTCACTGATGCAATATGAGGAAACCAACCCAGAACAGATAACACAGATTGAGCTATAAATCAGGATTATGTGGTAAGACTCAGTGTCAGACTCAGTGTCAGTGTTAAATTCAGATGATATAAATACAAGATTGACAGTTAAAATTTAAACAGAAAACAGTTTTTTAAGTGATTTTATAAACATAGTTGTTGTTCTTTTCAGAACAATAATTATAATGCTTTTGTTAGGTAACATGCCAGTCAAATCGAAACCTCATCCCATGTGATTCACCTGGCTGTTTACCTGTGGAAGGCTTTAAAGCCTTGGTGGCTCATTAGGTTTGATGAAAGTAATTAACACTGTCATTAATTATTAAAACAGACCCTCTATTTAGCCTTTTAATTGGTAATAAGCATGTTTGTTTGGAAGGCAGTCAGTGTGTCTGAGGCATTAGCTAACTGCCAACTGTTAACAGGGGACAGACTGAACAAATGACATGTTGTAATGACCTGTGAGTTGTAATGAGGTCTACAGTGAAAACAGCTTACAAACACTGATGATTAGTCCCGAAAGACAGTGTTTCACTTGTACCTGTTTTTTCTTCTGTCAAAGAAGACTTTGCTTTTGTGCAGCTGACCTTTGAAAAAGCTTTTATCCAATAGGTCTGACTCAGCTTAGTGATGTTTGTGAACAAATTGTTCTTTTGAAGTAGTTCACCAAATCTGACTGAATTGTCTGCAATAGTTTACAGCTCGAGTCATCCCTGATCCACAAGTTATTCAAAGATAACTTACGGACCTGACAGTCACTCTGAAATTAAAAAAAGCCAATATCCTAGAGTACACCACCACTTTTTAGCAGCACTTCAATTAAACACTGAACTGATAATAACTCGATAATAAAAAGTGGGTATAATGAAGCAAACTTTTATTTATAGGCATCTTTCAAGGCACTCAAAGACCAGTCAAGCAATCAAATCATGAAAAGCCAAATACATTTTAATCAGAGTTTTAAACTGGAAAATAAAATCCAGCTGGTGATTTGCATGGTAAAAAATAAATATATTTATATAATTTTGGCACTGCACAACTAAAGGCTTTAGCACCAAAAGAACTTAACTTGAAATTAACTGCAATCAGTGAAGATGTTTATCAGGAACACTAAACAAAAGAAAGAGTCACAATAATCAATTCAAGATGCTACAAATGCATGTATAAGGACTTCAGTGCTATGCTGAGAAAGTGATAAACGGAGTCTAACAATGTTACATAGATGAAAAAATGCAGTAGATGAAATGTTATAAATACGAAAGCCTAAAGAAAGCAAACAATCAAATATAACATCAAGGCCTTTCACTTTGGTGGATATATTAACTGGGCAGCTATCAATAAGCAGAGTAAAAGATCACATTTTAGATCAAGTACACCTAAACCCAACAAGAAGGACTTCAGTTTTGCTGATATAAGGTTTTAAAGGGATTATTGTGTGGTGTGTATTTTTGGGTATAAAAAAGATCTACAAAGTTACAAATCTCAAAGTCCACTCCAAAGGGAGATATTTAGTTTTTTTTTTTTTTTTTTTAAATCCTTTTCAAGAACTACAACGAATGACTCCTTTGGACTACAGCGTTTGTTTTCCAGATGTTATGATGTCACAACGCAGCCCATTAGGATAGTTGAATGGTTGGGGTGTGGGTAGGGATGAGGTGGGGGATTAACTTTAGCGATGCAGTGCTCACACTCCATGCATCCTAGGTGTATATGACTTCCTTCTTTCAGACGAATGCAATCGGAGTTATAATAAAAATTAAAGCTGCAAGCAGCAATGAAAGGGCCCTCGCACCCGGGCTCATCGCCGACCGGTGGCTTTAGGAAAACAGCAAATGGTGGGCAGTATGCTTTTAATATAGTAAATATGGGAGGAATATAAAGTCATTTATATGTGCCAAACTTCCTGCTGCCAGCTGGTGGCGCTATGCCTATAACTGAATATTGGCATGTAGATGTGTTCAGGCCAGCACTTTTATCAGACATATGAAGTTTGGTGCAGATTGAACATGATATGCTTGAGCTAGTATAAGACGTAACATATCCTGCTGCCAACAGGTGGCGCTATGATTATAACTGAATATTGGCCTTTAGATGTCTTCAGGCCAGTACTCTTACCAAACATGTGAAGAATGGTGCAGATTGGACATTGCATGTTTAAGTTAGTACAAAATAAGTAATTTCCTGTTGCCAGCAGGTGGCGCTATGATAATAACTGAATATTGGCCTCTAGATGTGTTCAGGCCAGGACCCTTATCGAACATGTGAAGTTTGGGGCAGATCAGACATTGTATGGCTGAGTTACAACAACTTCTATTCCCATGGCGAAACATCGAAATTTGTCAGGCTGCCACGGACATGCCTTCAACGAAAACTCAAGATCTTCACAATTTAACATCGCAAAGGTCTTTAGATTAGGCTGACCAAATTTGGTGTTGATCTGAATAAATCTCTAGGAGGAGTTTGTTACAGAGTAAAACATGTCACTTCCTGTTGCCAGTAGGTGGCGCTATGCCTAAAACTAAATATGGTCATGGATATGTGTTCAGGAGTGGACTCTTATCAAACATGTGAAGTTTGGGGCAGATCAGACATTGTATGGCTGAGTTATAACAACTTCGTTTTTCATGGCAAAACATTGAAATTTGACAGGCCGCCACGGACACGCCCTCCAGTGAAAACTCAAGATCTTGGCAATTTAACGTCACAAAGGGCTTTAGATTAGACTGACCAAATTTTGTGTTGATCCGAATAAATCTCTAGGAGGAGTTCGTTCAAGTACGACGCCTGGAAATGGCAAAAATCCACAAAATTTGCCAGGAAAAATCAAAATAACTTACTTCCTGTTGGGATTTGGATTTCGTACCTGGACACTTTTTTGTAGGTATTGGTGTGTTGCATGTGTGTGCTGATTTTCATACATGTACATGAAACATAGCTCGAGGCGCACTCCGTTGAAATTTTATAGGTGGCGCTATTGAGACATTTTGCCACACCCACTTCTGAAACCCATATCAGACGTAAATTTTCGCCGGGTCTGATGCGTGTGCAAAGTTTCATGACTTTTCAAGCATGTTTAGGCCCTCAAAAATGCGATTCATTTTGGAGAAGAAGAAGAAGAAGAAAAGGAGCAATTCCAATAGGGTCCTCACACCATCGGTGCTCGGGCCCTAATTATCCTGGCACTCCCAGTACTGAAACAAAATGAGAGATGTATGAGAATCTCATTTAAGCCTTCTGAGCTTAGGAAGAGCAACCACTGAGAAATACATTTTTCCTATGGGTGCCGATCTAGTGTTTACAAAGTGCATGTACAAAGAAAATCAAATTAACTTTACAAAATGGTAAAACAACGATGTCGGATGATTTTGAAGTTGGAGGAGAAAATGAGATGGAGTTTTTCGCCCTAACCTACCTTTTCGAACCAGAGTACACAAAGAAAAACTAACCCACACAACCTTTCCAACATGATTACATAACGCCTAGACACGAATGTGCATCATAGAACTAGTGCAAGACAAGCATTTGTGGTTAAAAAGCATATAATCACTTATTTTTTTAGAAAATGACTGATGATTTTGCTAGATAAGACCCCTGTTCCTCGGCTGGGTTATTATACAGCCCTTTGAAGCTGCACTGAAACTGCAATTTGGACTTTCCACCCGTTGTTCAAAACACCATGTTTGAGCATAAGGTGGTTCATAAGTGTACTTGTTACCAGACTAGTTGTATCATCAAACCTGTGGCTGCATGTTCTGAACACTCATGTAAAGAGAGAAGTAGAACTGTCAACTAATCACCACCTTGTGGTGAGTTGGATAAAATGGAGGGCGAGGCTGCTGGACAGACACGGGAAACCCAAACGAATAGTGAATGTAACTGGGAATGTCTGGCGTAGGGCCCTGTCAGGAATATTTTAAACTCCCACCTCCAGAGAAGCTTTACCTTACTTCTGGGGGAGGCTGAGGACATAGACTCTGACTGGGCCCTGTTCAAAACCTCCATTGTGAGCTGTGGTTAGAAGGTCGTTGGTGCCTGGCCTGGCGGCAACCTAAGTACACATTGGTGGATACCAATGGTGAGGAAGGCCATCAGGCAGAAGAAGGAGACCTTTCGGGTCTGGTCGGCTTGAGGGTCATCTGATTCTGCCGACATGTATCGGAAGGCTAGAAGGATCGCAGTCATAGTGGTTAGGCCCTGGATGAATTTGGGCTGTCTTGGTTGACACGCTTGTTCAACATCACACGGTAATCTAGGATAGTGCCTGTTGATTGGCAGACAGGTGTGGTGGTTCCCATTTTTAAAAAATGGGACCAGAGAGTGTTTTTCAATTATAGAGGAATCACACTCCTCAGCCTGCCTGGGAAAGCTTATCACAGAGTACTGGAAATGAAAATATGAACAACTGACGAAACTCAGCTGAAAAAAGAACAACGTATATTCCGATTTGCATCCCATACATGGAAGAATGGGCAAGCTTTTTACCCTGGCAAGAGTCCTGGAGGAGGCAGGGGAGTTTGCTTATTCAGTCTGCATGTGTTTTGTAGATTTGGAGGTTTATGACCATGTTTCCTGTGATCGTGATAATCTGTGCTACCCCGTTTCTATACAACCAATGTGAAAGCTGTGTTCATGTCCTCGGCAGAAAGTCAAGCTTGTTCCCAGTGAGTGCTGGACTTCACCAGGACTGACCCTTGTCATCCATTCTGTTTGTGATATTCATGAACAGGTTCTCAAAGTGGATCCTGGGGGTGGAGGGTGTCTAGTTCGGGGGTCTCAGGGTGGCATCTCTACTTTTTGCAGATGATGTTGTCCTAATGGCTCAATTTGGCTGTGAACGTCAGTGCATACTTGGCAGTGTGAAGTGGCAAGAATGAGGGTCTGAGGGAATGAGATCTGAGGCCATGGTTCTCAGCCAGAAAAGAGTGGATTTGCTTCCCCAAGTAGAGGAGTTCAAGTAGCTCAGGGTCTTGTTCATAAATAAGAGTAGACTGAAGCATGAGATTGACAGCCATATCGGTGCAGTGGCAGCAGTAATGCAGTCTAAAGGCGATTTATGTTCCAGTGTTCTAGTTTATATCCTATGGTAATGAGCTTTGGGTAATGACTGAAAGAATGGGATTGTGGATTCACGTAGCTGAAATTAGTTTTCTCCACTGGAGTCTGGGCTAACCCTGAGGGACAGGGTGCAAAAAAGCTTAGAGTAGATTCACTGCTCCTTCATGTTCCTTGTCAAGGAACCAGTTGGGGTGGTTTGGGCATCTGGTAAGGATGCCTCCTGGATGGCTTCTGGTGGAGGTGTTCCATGCAGGCCTGGCTTCACGGGGGGGGGGCAGGGTGGGCCTGGCCCACCCAATCAGAAGCTTGGCCCACCCTGGCCCCACACCACATAACAGCCAATCACAAAATTGGTGCGATATTCAATTGAGCTCCATATATTTTACTTTTTTAAGCTTCCCAACCACCTCCTTTTTAAATCTGTTGAGACAGTCCACTAGCTCATTCGCTTCGCGACCTTTGTAGTTAACAAATGTGCTGAATTCTGAAGCAATAACGAGAATAACAGCCAAGGAACGTTTTTAGAACTATATAAACTAACAAAACACAAAATGTATAGATTCTTGTTCCGAAAGGACACAAGAAAACCACTTAAGCTCACCAGAACACAGCTACCACTCCGTCCATTTGCGGCAATGAGGTCAGAGAAATGGATGATTCATCAGCACCTTCATCAGCAGCTTCTGATGGTTCCAAAAACACAATTACACACACTCAAAAATGCAGTAATTCTGTCCCAGATGATTTAAACAGGGCAATTCCTCACCAGCCAGTTCTAAAAGCATACCCCCAAACTGTTTTTGGAGGAAGGGAAAGATGCTTTTCGGCCGCTTGGTATCAGTCACGACCATGTCTTGAATATTCCGTTGAGCGTGATGCATGCTTTTGTTTTCCGTGTCAAGTGTTCAGTGTTCACTTTCGTTTTGACAGGTTTTCCAAACTGGAAAGCAGCCCTAGAATGCGACCGTGGTCTTCAGAAACATGTGACTAGCCAGGCTTATTTACAAGCCTCAACCGCATGGACAGAGTTTTGCCGCCGACAAGTGTCTTGGGAGACTGTGGCAAGTCGCCATTACATAAAAAGTATGGCAGGTGTTGTTAAGTTTTAAGCTGTCAATGAGCTTCCACTACATGGGGATCTGGAAACATTTGACAGTGAGGAGGATTGCATTGCTGTGGGGCTTTTTGCTAAGTTATTTAAATACACAATGGAAAAAGATAAAGAAAAATACCTTGCTGACATTGCATCACATATCCCACAAAATGCCAAGTACACTTCCAAAACCATCCAAAATGAAGTGACTGAAATTTTGGCATCCATGGTTCTGAAAAAAAATAAAACAGAAATATGATACTGCTGATTCAGCTGCATTCTGTTTAAAAAATGATGGCACAAGGGATCGGTGCAACACTGAAAATTTGTCTGTCGTAATTCGCTTTCTACTGTGCGCAATATATATATCACTTGGCCCACCCTTCATCTTGTATCTGGAGCCGGGCCTGGTTCCATGCATGTTCATCTGGATCTGGGCAGAGACCCCAGGGCAGACCCAGGACACACTGTAGGGATTATATCTCTCAGCTGGCCTGGGAGCACCTTTTTAACAAATAAACCACATACATTCTACACCTAATAGGCAAACTATGAGCTTCTCTGAAACCCTGCCTCCGAAAGGACAGAACAGACCTCCAGGACTGGTTGCATAAACATTTTTTTTTTCCTTTTAGCTCAGCCATAGTTTTTAAAATTCAGTCAAATTAAATTGTATAGTAGTCTAAGTTGAATCCAAAAATAAAACTGATTACCCATATGCTAACTGCTAGTTGATCACATTTTTAACATAGAGGCAAAGTTTATTCAACTGGCCCTTGGTTACGAGATTTCCAGAGAGACACAAATAAACTTTACAACCTCAAAAATTGGATTCCTTTCATTAATTCACAGACAAACCTTTCTATGAGTGAACATGCACATTGTTCAATGGCCAAGGCAACGCAAGTATCGCACATTTAACTAAACGAAACAGAGGTTTAGTATAAGCTGTAGACCCCTTCGTAAAAAGGCACTGATGGTTCACTCAGGTGGTAAACTGACTCCTTTTCTATATAGCTTCATCCTCTGGTTTCTAACAGTTCCCCATCAGTCGGTTACTTCAAGTCACGTCAGTGATCGTCTAATTGGGATCTTGCTTAGAGAGACCAATCTACTTTGAGTGTTAACAAAACAAGATGATTGCATCCAGCTGCCGCTGATCACAGCATGAGTATAAATAGGCAGCAGGTGCAGCACATAGTCAGCTTTTCACTTTGGAGGCGATCATTTCGAATCTGCAAGTAAGAGAGAAACTAACAAGTCAAACGCCCTACAGCTTGTGTGTGTTGGCAGTACGGCACTTCAGCGGCAGTGGTCTCTGTGTCAAGTGGAATGCACACATTAGATGTAGACACTACCTCCTTTTGTGTTGCTGCAGCCATCTCCCCTGTGCGCCTCAGCACATTAAAGACCAGCGTTCTAAAAGAGCTTTCACAGGTGGACATCTTTATAAAGACGTGGCGTTTAAACATGCTTTTCCACCCGTGAGCTTCTGGATGCGGTTGTTGCCTCATATGTCTGGGCACTAAGCACGTTGAGGCAGCTTTTGTGGATGAGTCATGCTCTCATTGCGGGAGGATGACCATCAGTAAGTTGTCGCTTCCACCTGGTGGGGCAATACGTTGCCTGTAGGTGCTCGTCGGCTCTGATCGGCATTACATGCTATGGCGTTAATACAGGTTCACCAGGCCAAGGCACTGAAGGACATGTACGAGGGTGGTCATGACCCAGAAGTTCTGAGAGCTTCGCATCGCCACGGACCTTGCGCTACGTGCAACAAAGGTGACCGCACGGCCTCTGGGTATTGCCGTATCCACCATGGTGGTCCAGGAGCACCATTTCTGGCTGTGTCTGGCCGACATGAGGGAAACTGATAAGACTAGGTTCCTCAATGCCCCTGTGTCCCAGACCGGCCTTTTCCCAGACGCGGTGGAGAACTTTGCCCAGCAGTTTTCCACCGCACAGAAGCAGACTGAGGCTATAAGGCACATCCTGCCCGACATGCAGCTGCTGCCTCCACCCAGCCGCCGGTGGCAGCCTGCTCGTCGCCAATGGTGGCCCCCTGCCTCCACCCCCACTCCCGCGCAGCCATCGCAGCAGCCTTCTCAGCAGCGCCGTGGAGCCGGTCACAGGGCAGCCGCTCCGCCCGTCCAGGCCCCCACTAAGACCAGTGGCAAGCGGAAGAACAAGAGGCCCTGAGACTTGCGACCCAGAGATGGATGGAGCTGCTCTTCGGGAGATGGTGAACGTACCACTCCCTCCCCCAGAGGAGGGCTGGGTGGAGAATCTTTTGTTTCCTTTTTTCCTGCCAACGGCCTCATGGTCAGTGGTACCCAAAAACTCGGCAAAAGAGTAGTTTCTTCTATCTCTGGGTCCCCAGAGGGCACGGTGGGTGTGGAACGGGCCAACCTCGGACCTCACTCACGCTACCCTCTCGCCAGTGAGCGGCAGTGGGCGGTTGGAGAGTGCTACAGACATACTACTCACGCACCATCTTATCTAAACGCAGGTAAGTGTCTCACACATACTGGTAGCGAGACGCTCGAGCAAGGTCCCTGAGGATGGGGTTTTACAGCCCTTACTTCATAGTACCCAAGAAAGGTGGTAGGTTATGATCGATCTTAGATCTGCACATTTTGAACCAGCCCTTCACAGGCTACTGTTCAAGATGCTCACACATTTTGAGGTGTGTAAATCCCTAAGACTGGTTTGCAGCGATCGACCTGAAGGACGCGTACTTTCATGTTTCAATCCTTACGCGTCGCAGACCATTTTTGCGGTTCGTGTTCGAAGGGTGAGCATATCAGTATAAAGTCCTGCCCTTCGGGCTGTCCCTGTTGCCCTGTGTCTTTACGAAAGTCGTGGTGGCGGCCCTTGTTCCCCTCAAAGAGCAGGGTGTTTGCGTTCTCAACTACCTCAACGACTGGCTGATTCTGGCTCAGTCTTGTGATCAGTTGTGCGAACACAAGGACCTGGTGCTTGTGCACCTCAGCCAGTTGGGTCTTCAGGTCAACTGGGAAAAGAGCAAACTCTCCCCGACCCAGAGGATCTCTTTTCTCTGTATGGAGTTGGACTCGGTCGAACAGACGGTATGCCTCATGCAGGAACTTGTTCAGTCGGTGTTGAACTGCCTGAATGCATTCAAAAGCAGGACAGCAGTCCTACTGAAACAATTTCAGAGGCTCCTGGGGCATATAGCAGCTGCAGCGCTGGGGCTGCTCCATATGAGAACACTGGCTCCATGGCCAAGTCCCGAGGATAGCGTGGCAGTGCAGCACTCACCGGGTCAAAGTAACACCGGCCTGCCGCCAAACCTTCACCCCATGGTCAGACCATACGTTTCCCCGGCCAGGAGTCCCTCTGGAACAGGTCTCCAGGCACGCTGTGGTACACACAGATGCCTCCACCACCGGCTGGGGGGTCACGTACGATGGGCAGGCAGTGTCAGAAGCATTCACATTCTGGTCTTGCACAACCGTGCAGCCAACGAGCTGTCGAGAGCTGTGCTCCCTGGAGAATGGAGACTCCATTCCCAGGTGATCTGGAGACATTTCGGGGAGGCTCAGGTCGACCTGTTTGTCTCTCCAGAAACGTCCTCTGAGGAAGGATCTACTGACTCAGAGAGGGGGCACCCGTGTCCAGACCTCTGGAAACTACATGTCTGGTCCCTGGATGGGACGCGGAGGTTCTAGGTGACCTACCCCAAGGAGTGGTAGACACCATCCCTTCAGAGAGAGCCCAGTCCATGAGACATACTTACGCCTTGAAGTGGAACCTGTTCATCAAGTGGTGTTCCTCTTATAGAAAGGACCCCCGAAGATGCCTGATCAGAGTCATGCTCTCCTTGTTGCAGCAAGGGTTGGAGCGAAGGCTGTCTCCCTCCACCCTTAAAGTCTACATGGCTGCTATTGCTGTGCACCATGACCCCATAGAAGGGAAGTTGGTGGGAAAGCATGACCTGGTCATCAGGTTCCTCAGGGCGGCGAGAGGCCTAAATCCGCCCCGCCCCCCCTCTGTACCCTCTTGGGATCTGTCCCTAGTGCTGATAGCACTATGGAAAGCCGCGTGTGAGCCTTTGCAGTCAATTGATCTAAAGTTTCTTTCAATGAACAGCTCTTTGTTTGTTATGGAGGCCGCCAGACGGGGAATGCCGTCTCCAAGCAGAAGATGGCCCACTGGATAGTGGATGCCATCACCCTGGCTTACCAGGCACAGGGTGTGCCCTGCCCACTCAAGTTGTGAGCTCACTCTACTAGAAGTGTTGCATCCTCCTGGGCGCTGGCTCGTAGCGCCTCGCTGACAGATATCTGTAAAGCTGTGGGCTGGGCAACCCCTAACATGTTCGCTAGATTCTATAGCCTTCGTGTAGAGCTGGTACCCTTCTGTGTTCTCACATCAAACGGGTAGAAGCACTGGGTGGCTGCGGCCCGGGCTGGCTTGCTAAAACTGCTCCAGAGTGTCCATACAGTAGACCCTGTCAAGCTCCTCAGTCCCCTCAGCAGCCAGACGTAGCGGAGTGTCCAGTGCCAGGCCCTCATTCGATGAATCCATGAGAACCGGTAGAGGGCTGGGGTCCATATTAGAGACCTAAGTGGATCCCATATGTGTAAAATTCCATGGTATAGCCTCAGAGCCCGTGTTCGCCAGCAGATTGTCTGCCATTCCAAGAGGGTTACAATCACCTCCAATCTTCCATATGTTCCTGAAAAATGAGTCATTTTGTAAATGCTTTCGAAACCTCCTACGGGAAGGATGGGGCTTCTGCACGTTCCCAGTGCTCCAGCCTCACTGAAGTGGGTAGTGCTATGTTATACAGTGACTGGTATTCTTGTTGCGAGCCCAGCCTAGGCCAGAAAGGGGGTGCAGGAATCTCTCTCAGGACACTGGAGGGGAACAGCGGCCATGGCGTTTTGGTAGGAATCCCAATTCGTTGGTCACCGGCGTGACTCAAAGTGACCGATTGATGGGGAACGTTTCAGTTACATATGTAACCCTCGTTCCCTGAAAGAGGGAACAAAGACATCACGTCCCGTCGCCACAGCTGTTGTACCATTGCTGAGCCGTCGGGTCCTCAGCGAAAATTTCATTCAATCAGTTATACGCCCCCCCTTTTTTTTTTTAACCATGTACTCTATGTATTCATGAGTGTGTGTATATGTTTGTTAGACTAATGTGTTAGTGTTTAGTAAATCAAACGTTGTTACATGAATTTTTGATCTTGTCAGATCAATGTCACTTAAACAATGCATTTGTTTGGTAGTAAAGTTATATTAATATGAAATTACACAAAATGTTCACTGGATGACATTGTAATATTAATTCTGCTACAGTTACTGCTGGCAACTGATATAAATAATTGTAATAAAATAATTAATTGTATGTAATTATTTATATACATTTCCCTTTTGTGCTACTTTGCTACAAGCCTAAACACACAAGCACACACAATGTCATCTTTCAGTCTAATATTTTATTTGTTTTGTCAGCTTGACCCTAATTGATGAAATCAGCACTGAGTAGAAACATCTGTACTGGTGACATATGAGTGTTTGTCAACAAAATAAGGCTCAGCCCATCTAAAGGTCTATAAAAACAGCACAAAGGGAGGAGAGCTAGGAGGTTCACTCCATTTGCCTTGAGGTACATCACAACCTCCACCTTTTTTTTTTATGGCTTATTTTTGCTGCCAAGATGAACTTAACAGAAAACAACAATTTGAGCAACACATCTAATTTGAAAGCGATAAATGAGAAGCCTTTGGTGGTGCAGGTACTGGTGGGGATTCTTCTCTATGTGAACGGACTGATGATTTTCACCTTTCTGAAGAAAGAGACCTTCAGGGACACACGTTACATTCTGTTTGCTCAGACTCTTTTTGTTGACTCTGCCCTTATGGTGTTGACTGATTTAACCCTCATGGTTGCATTTTACCAGTACCCCATGCATATAATTCCTTGCTATATCTTGTGCACACTTATGTTTTTGCTCTATGTTTGTTCACCCATGACCCTTGTAGCCATGTGTTTGGAGCGTTATGTGGCCATATGTATGCCTTTAAGACACGCCAGCATCTCCACCCCCAAAAACACCTTCATTGGGCTTTCTATCATATGGGGTGTCAGTTCTGTCATTCCGTTGTTTGTTTTAATAGCCTCTTTTGCTTATATTCCTCCTGGTTTCTTTCACACATACGTTGTGTGTAGCGTGGAGCTCATGTTACAGGTAAAATGGTTGGCAGACATGAGAGCGTCAAGTCTACAGCTCTTACTCATGATAATGTTTTGTATTATTGTCTCCACCTACTTCAAGATTATGCTGGCAGCCAGATCTGCCTCCTCCGAGAGGAAGAAGTCAACAAATAAGGGTCTTAAAACTGTTATTCTGCATGGTGTTCAGCTGCTTCTGTCTATGATGCAGCTCATAACCCCTTATATAGAAATGCCTTTATGGAAAGTAGATGTCATGCTATTTGTAAATGTAAGATACTCAAATTTCATTTTGTTTTTGATCTTGCCTCGTTGTCTGAGTCCCTTAGTTTATGGATTACGAGACAAAAAGTTTTATAATGCTCTTAAATATTATGCATTTTGTGGCATTTTTTGTGGCTGTAATAAGCACAGAATAAGGGATGTTAAACCTTTAGAGGTTTAGCAAGCATTTCCATAAACAATTAAACCTCAAAAATTAAAGCAATAATTTTAATCATATAAAATAATTTATTTTGGCTCACATTGAGTATGCTATGTATGACAAAATACATCTGATTTTTATTAAATATATTTAAATGTATTTAATAAACATTTATGAATACATTTATTTTATATAATGTGTAAATATTTAACTTTGTAATATCTATCTATAAAATAGGCTAAAGTTTTAATGACACTGTGTATGGTGATAGTGATGTTTTTATTAAGATGCCAGAAGGATGTCAAGTCACTGTCTATAATATCCATATGTTGTAACTATAGTGTGTCAGGTGGTAGCTATAGTAGTAGTATACTTTATTGTCCTCAAAAGAAAATTTGTTGTGGACTACATGTTGCTGCAGACATACAAAATAATAATACAGTATATACAATGATAAACAGCAAGATAAACTCAAAATAAGATCAAGATGAACTCTTGTTCAATGTAACAGGTACAAAGGATTCTTATATCTATTTAACATTGGGACTCTATATCTTCCACCAGAAGGAAGCCGTTCATACTGTAAATACAAGAAATGAGTCTGATCACAAAGAATACTCTCTACCTGACTGAGGACTCATTTCTCATATAAAATTTGAAGATTAAACTGTTCATCATGCTCAGCAATTATCCATGCTGTCAATATCAGGTGCATCAAGTTGATTTAGATGAAACATTTTGACATTTTGAAAAATTTCTAATAAAAAGAGACAATGGCAGTTTAATTATGACATTTCTGTGTCCACATACGCACATACAATATTTTATTATTTTAATAACAACGATTACTTGGCCTTTTCCTGCTTTTTCTTAAATTGTCACACTAGGCCAGGGGTGGCCATCGTTGGTCCTGGAGAGCCACAGTCCTGCAGAGTTTCGCTCCAGCCCTAATCAAACGCACATTAACAAGCTAATCAAGGTCTAAGGGTTACTGGAAAGCCACAAACAGGTGAACTTTTTTTTTTATCAAGGTTGGGGAAAAACTCTGCAGGACTGTGGCTCTCCACGACCAACGTTGGCCACCTCTGCACTAGGCAATTGCAATGCACTGTCAAATGTCAACATAAAATGGCCCTGAAAATTATTTTGATATTTAATCATTTAGGTATGTTTTTATGTCTCTTATTCAAAACTGCTCAAGTTTCAACTTCAGCTGTTAATTTAACATTTAAACTGCACTAAAACCACTAAAGCATGTCTCATATTAACTCATTCTTTTATAACAAGCACACTTTGCCACTCATAAAATAATATCCTAAAGAATGTAAGGTAGCATTATACAATGTTTTCTTGTAAAAATGTCTTTACAAAGACTGTTTAGAATTCACTGCAGTAAATGCTACATTACAGTACAAAATTCTTAAATTGTTACCTTTTGTGTTAGTTGGTAAAAGACCTGTGTAGGTTTGCAGGTACATCTGATAGTTCTGGTAGTTTTTTATTTTTTTTTATTTTTTTTTTTTTTAGATTTTGGTGTTACTGTCGTATTTAGTTTTGTAAACATGGAAATTAACCTGTTGGTTCATAAAGTAGTGGTGGTGGTTGTGCCATTCATGTGCCTATTTAATATGATATTGAATATGAAGCATTTAGATGGCAAGCTTAAAACACATAATTAAACCAAACCAAAATGATTCCATTCCAAAGTCACTCAAAAGTTGGGAAACCAGTGACCAAGTCACTTACAGTGATTGGTAGGCTAGTCATCTGCTTCTGCAGTATCTCTTACTTACCACTTACCACTTTCTAACTATACTAAAAGTTTATGATCTCTTTCCTCTTCAGTTTGATACTATGTGATCAGTATAATTTGAAAAAGCTGAAGATTACTGTGTGAGGGGGAGGAAATTATCAGTAATGCACGGACTGGACAGAAGCAATTCTGTCTATGAAAAGACATGGGTTTGCCAACAGGGAATCCATGCCATGGAAGAAATACAAATGAGATCTCCTGAAGGAAATCACTGTGGGGAAGCAAGCTCACTAGAGGGGCTGACCAAAGTGCCTTGCAAACGCAAGTACTGAGCCTGGCTTCATTTTGTCTCTGGTAATTAGTTACTTTTATAATGATGTAACTCAGTTATTAACTCAGTTTCTATTTGTGAGAAGTAACTAGTAACTATAACTAATTACTTTCTAAAGTAACATGCCCATCAGAGGAGAACAGGAAATGACTGTATCCAGTGTCCAGAAACACATGGATGAAGAAGCATCTTTAAAATGTTCTTTTAGGAAGACTTCTCTTTCAAACCAAAGCACCCAGGGTGGAATTGCAGCACTTAGCTGTGCTGAGGCAAAAAACAGCTGATTGCACTATAGATAAAATGTCCAGCAAAAAAGAACCTTCCTATAGTCTGAGGTGATTGGTTGCTTTTGTATAATCAGCAACCACTCCTCAGCAAAAATCTGAATGAATGCATTGCACCTTCTTATATAAATGGCAGTTTTTGCCTAATGGTCAAAGAGTTGGACTTATTAACCAAAGGTGAGCAGTTTTTTGCTACTCAAATGTAATTGTGGCTCCTAAGTGATACCCCATACATCAGTTGACTGAAAGGGAAACATGGTTATTTTCTACTACAGTTTTAATGCCTGAATGAGTATATATTTTTCTCCTTTTATGTTATAGTATAAAGCTAAACTACCAGGTTAATGACACTTTGCATTGCTTGCATTTCATACGTCAAAAAAAAAAAAAAAAAAAAAAAAAACCCACAAACAATATCTTTTTAACCTAAAATGTTATCCTTTTTTGTCAGATTCATTCCAAATGATGAAATCAGCACTGAGATCCTAGAAACATCTGCAGTGATGACACATGCATCTGTAAACAAAATGTGGTTCAGCCCATCTAAATCTCTATAAAAACAGTACAAAGGGAGGAGAGCTAGGAGGTTCGCTCCATTTGCCCTGAGGTACATCTGGGATGTTCCCCTTCAGGAACTCGAGCTGTGTCCAAAAACGCTAGGGGAACGAGATGCCCACACCACCAGACTTCCAAATCCCTGCCTAGGATGCAGCTAGGGCAGGAGAACAGAGGAGCCGGGAGCGGCTCAAAGATCTAGGTTGTAAAACCTAACAAAGGTGAGGGGCGTGGACCAATCCCACAGCGTTGCAGATGTCCTGCATAGGGGTACCTGCCAGAAGGGCCTTAGAGGCTGCCATACCTTGAGTTGAATGAGCCTTGACCCCCAGAGGAGCTGGATGAGTCAGAGACTACCAAAGGGGACATTGAGCATTCTCTCTCGTTGCAAACAGATCCACTTTAGCCAGACCAAACACTCTCCAAATCTGCTTCACCACCTCGGGGTGAAGCATCTATTCCCCGGGCCTCTGTCCCTGTCTCAACAGGACATCTGCTCCCATATAAGTAGGGTCTCTACTTCTTGTTCCATAACCAGAGACATGTTTGGCAGTAGTTCCCACGCTGCCAAATAGTCTACTAAGGGAACTAGCCTCTCGATGCTGGCCTCTGGTGTTGACTGAACTGGTAGTTCGGTGTCTTGTAACAGCGGACCGTCAGGAGCGCTTGGTCGAGGGCTTCCTCGACTGGAGCATGACCCGCAGGTCGGGCCTAGCCTTGGAAGCCCCCGGCCTAGGGCACCACTGGTCTTGGTCCCGGAACGGGGGAGCTCAAGTAGCGGCGCTCAGTTTTTGTACCTTACGGTACAAGGAGCAGGTACACGGTTGGGGTTCATGCCCAGCAGTCCCAGAAGCCAGAGAGCGGCGAGGGAGGTACCACTGGAACACCACCACTTGTTTTCGCGCCTCCTGGTACCTGCTGACGACAGAATCGACTGCATTGCCAAACAAGCCAGAAAGCGTAGGAAGACCCTGTCCTTCTCCTTCATGTCAGACAGGGTCAACCAGTGATGTCTCTCCACTGCCACCAGAGCTGACATAGACCGTCCAATGGCACGGGCGGTCTCTTTGGTGGTGTGGAGAGCCAAATCAGCGGTACAAAGAACTTCTGAAACGTCAACCTCCTTACCCTCATCTAGCTCTTCTAGCAGGTCTGCCTGATATGCTTGGAGCACAGACATGGTGTGATAACATGCCCCAGCTGACCTGCTGCCATGTAGCCTTCAAAGAATATTCCACGCTGGGGGACAGATAACTGGCCAAGGTCTGCTCCCCCCGGGGCATCGCCCAGTCCCGTCACTTTGCCGTAATAATCCAAGGCAGGAATGAACAAGCGGGCTGAGAACGGTCCTACCCACAACCTCGAAACTTTTGCATGGAGGTCGGGGAAGAAGGGAAGGCTCCGGCACGGAGGTGGTGGCTTGCTCCGCAGAAAGTGCTCATCCAACTTGCTTCTCTGCGGCTCAGCCTGTTCCTTGGCGAGTCAATCAATGTTAAGCTTGGTCACAGCATGAGTTACCACCTCCAACAGTTCCTCGTACTAAGGTGATCTGGAATGGATCCTCAACCGCGCTCTCCACACCAACCTCCTCGGAGATAGGGCGTCACCCGTCTTCATTCCCTCCAACAGATCCAGCTGCGAACCCCACAAATGCAGCAACCGCTCCGCCTCGGCGGAAGCGGGGCCAGCACCGTGGGGAACGCTGGTGAAGGCTCCCTCCTCGAAGAGAGTCTTCTGGAAGCGGAGCATCCACAAAGGAAGACGTTTGCGATGCGGACCCTCCCTTGTGCTCCCAAACAGACCACGCGCATGCTGTGTGTATCCCCGCTAGTGATGTAGTGCTTGCAGGGTGGAACACACAGCCTGTAACGCGATCTGCTCTCACCACTCTTGCCCTTGCTAGCATTGCTAGACATGACACCCTTAAATAAAAGTTGTGCGAACTAGCATGAAAAAACAGGGTGACAGACGCAACAATGCTGTAGGCATTCTCCTAGTGTTTTCGGACACAGCTCAAGTTCCTGAAGGGGAACAACAATTTGAGCTGCACATTTTATTTGAAAGCAATAAATGAGAAGCCTTTGGTGGTGCAGGTACTGGTGGGGATTCTTCTCTATGTGAATGGACTGATGATTTTCACCTTTCTAAAAAAAGAGACTTTCAGGGACACACACTACATTCTGTTTGCTCAGACCCTTTTTGTTGACTCTTTTCTTTTGGTGTTGACCGATTTATCCGTCATGAGGTCATTATACCAGTACCTCGTGCGTATAATTCCTTGTTATATCTTCCGCACAGTTATGTCTTTACTCTCTATTTGTTCTCCCATGACTCTTGTAGCCATGTGTTAGGAGCGCTATGTGGCCATATGTATGCCATTGTAGCCTGGAAGTAATGTTAGAGATAAAATGGCTGGCAGACATGAGAGCGTCAAGTCTACAGCTCATATTCATCATCATGTTCTGTATTGTTGTCTCCACCTACTTCAAGATTATGTTGGCGGCCAGATTTGTCTCCTCAGAAAGGAAAAACTCAACAAACTCACAACAAAGGAACAAAGGTTCTCAAAACTATTATTCTCCATGGTGTTCAGCTGCTTCTGTGCATGATGCAGCTTTTAATCCCTTATATAGAAATGTTTTATGGAAAGTAAATATCATGCTATTTGTCATGCTATTTGAGTGCCTTTGCCTTGCATGGTTTTTAGAGTTGAACTATCCCCCCTTATCCAAAAAGTTTTTTAAACCAAAGCACCTTATTATATCTGCTCCTGCAGTGTTTCTTACTTACCACGAGAGGTCACTATCTACCTTCTAATTCAGGGGTGTCAAACTCACTTCCTCGAGGGCCACAGCCCTGCAAAGTTTAGTTCCAATCCTGTTCCAACACACATACCATGCAGTTTTCACGTTGGTTGAAACCAGTTTTAAGCTTTTGTCAAATACTTAGTCTAGAACTCATAAAGGATTGTCATAATGGACACCTGTTTATGTAAGGTGAGGATAACCTCTTACATGGAATTGAATAGGCACAGATGGCAGGAAGATCTTTTATGTATTTCTTTCTTTTTTGTCTTTTATTCTTTTTTATGTCAGTGAAATGGTGTAAAAATAGCATTGAAGGCATGATATTTCATTAATGCAAAGTAGTGTTTGATGTGTGCTGGCACATGTGTAAAGATTTAAGAAACAATGTACATAATGAAATCTATAATGACAAAATAGTAAGATGATTTTATTTTGTCATTAATGCTCTAATTTATTTAGAAGCTTGAAGCTGTATGTGTATCATATTAACTTTATTGTCATGTTGTGTGTGTGTGTGTGTGTGCTATGAATACAATGTAAAATGAGTAATATTTCTACATGAAGTTTAATATATTTTATTGTTTATCTGAAGAGTCAGAAATATTTGGTCAAGTCATTTTCTTTCTGCTCTACTTGTGAAAGTGAAAATATAATAAACATCTAAACAAATCTGAATAAAGTGTCATTTCAATAAATAAAGACATTAGGAATTAATTATGAATTCATAGGGATTTTGAACAGAATCACTGTTCTATGGCTGATCACTGGTTCGGCCAGCGATTCATTGAACGAGCCGTATAACATTAACTCTGCAATGGATATTAATATCCAAAATATAGTGAAACCACTATTTATTAGCACAGTAACAAGATCGGCAGTCTAAGACATTAACTTGTAAGGACGAAACACAAGCTACTTATCTTTTCAAAATACATAACGCTTTGTTGAATAAATCTAAGACATTTATTGAATAAATCTAAGAGTGAAAATATGAAGTGCTTGCATTGAGTTTCTCAGTAAGGCTATTGGACGCTATATTAAATGCACCAGTTCAGCTAGAATCTGGAGGTTGTACTTGCGTTGCCTTTTAGGAGATTCCCTTTTGTTGTAGTTGCAGAAAGGGGTTTCCCAAGGTTGCTGATTGGTTGGAAGTTCTGTGGTCGTTAGATGTGAAGTCTTGGGTGTTGGCTGAAGCATGGTGTGGAGTCGTGTATGCTAGCTGAAGTTTTGATGTGGGCACAGATGTCTGGGACACGGCTTAGCATCAAAACTTAGAGCACGAAACTCTCAACGGAGAAAAAAAAACTAAAGTAAAAGACAGAAGTGTGACGATCTTCTCATGGTTTTTAGAGGAGCAGCTGGCATGCAAGCCAGGGAGCTTATACTTGTGTTTGTATTTATATTTGTATTCAGTTCTTTGTAAAATGTATTATGTTCTTCAGCACTGTAAATATCAAACACGTCTGATATTTATGTAGTGAATTTTGCTTTCGCCAATCTAGGGAGGCGAAATAGTGTAGTGATGGGTACTCACGTCACAGATGACGTTATGATTCTTGGATCACATGTTAATTAATGTGTAGTTCTAAGTACATCACATAAGAAAGATTGGTGGGATCTCTAACTTGTAGAACATCTTAGTGTATTATCAAAACAAGGAAGACACAAGATGTAATAAAATAAATTTTATTAACAAAAGATAGACAAGAGTAATCAACAACTAATGATGTTTGATAGCAAAGTTCGGGAGGAGCACGATCAGATAATCAACTAATTCGGCACAGGTGCAACTCGTCTAGCTCATCATCCAAATGAACACAAGTCATATATATGCACACAGCCGACTTACCTCCGTAATTCGACTGTTTTTCAGCATCCCCCCTCCACCCCAACTCCTCAGTCTTAATCTGTCCTCATCCGATACTTGGGATGGGGGAGTTCTCTGGGTTCTCCCCCAGTACAGCATGCCAAAATATGCTTAATGTTTACTTAGCCAGATTAGATGTAAGGGTGAACATGTGAACTCAGTGAATAACGTGAATGAAAAGGGAATAAAGTGCATAAGCTGCATAAAATGCAAGTGATTATGCTGGGTGTTGCTATGTCAGAGCTATGTTATCTCGTGGAAAGATAAACTGTTGCTTCTCTGAAACAAATAAGGTGAAGAACCTTATTATGCATCAAACAAATACAGTACGATTTGTTATCAACTGCAATCAGCTATATAATATCTAATGTTACTCTGAAACATCATATACTGACAATATACAACAATGCCAAGGTCTCTGGTAGAGGTTTGTAAGTGATATTAACGTTCTCTGTGGTTGAGTGAGCAATCCGGTGGTGGTGACTTCATCCACTGGTTGTGCTGGTAGCAGTACAGTGGGGAATGGAGCAGGAATCCGTTTCAACAGCCTTGAACATGAAGCGCTGTAGAATGCTGAATGCTGTCTCTCTGGGCTAGAGACTCATAACTTGGTCAGTTCACTTTGTCTCTCTAGAATGGAGACGTGCTGCATCTGTTGTTGTCTCGCTGGACGTAGAGTATCTCTTTCCTCGCAGGCTGGAGTCTCAGAATTTGGTCGTATCTGTTGCTGCCTCAAAAGCTGGAGACTCTGACTTGCTATCTGTTAGTCTCTGGACGAAAGACTCAAAAGGAGTTGATCTGTTAGCATCTCCTGGACATGCCGGAGACTCTCTCTGGATGGGAGACTCAGAGCCTTGTTGCTCTGTTAGTGTCCCTTCCTTCACAGGACTCAGACTTAGAACAAGCAGTGTCTTTTGGAAGGGTACCTTTATCCCTTTCTGATGAAGAGGAGATTGCAATTTCGCGCTTCTCCATTTCCGTGCTGTGAGTGGCTGGTTCAGAATAGGGGGACACGTGGTGGCCTACCCTTGTTTCCTCCTGTGGAATTTATTTGCATAGTCCAAACACAAACCTTAACCAGAATACATTAGGCAATGTTACAAACACATTAAGTCCAAACATGATGGGGAAAAGATTGAAGTGTTATGCATGCATTCAATTGTTCATTAACAGCCAAGTTTGTGTAAGATGTTGCACTACACTTTGCTGTCACTAGGAATACTTATTTCTGTGAATATGTGTGTATTGTAGTGTGCATCAGTTTTACGGTTTGAAAACATGGATTTGGATGGATCTTTGTGATCTCTCTCTGATTCACCCACTGCTGCTGCATCTGGAGGTCCAACAGAATTTTTATGTTTGGTCACAGGACAAAACCTTAGGAATCAGTCTCAAGGTGGGTGGAGGGCAGAAACTGCATTTTGACCAATAGGAAGTTCTGTCCTTCCCAGGCTTTGTACCAAAGGTCTTCTTATTGTTTTATCTGATGGCGTTGAACAGCTTGCTTATGTTAGTCCACCAAGATCTAATCAAAATGTAGCAAACCTTTGTCCACTATCATGGTCAGAGAGGGGCCCCGGAATGTGCCGTCCACTACATTTATGACAACAGAAAACAGAAACAGAAACCAAAGGGAACAAAAGATACTGCTCCTGGATCACCAGAGTGGCCATTGTCCAGCCAAGGATCTGTGCCAAGACACAGGCAACCCCTCAAGGTGACACTGCCCTGTGGACACAGATGGATGGCAACCACACACTCAGTCTGCGTAACCCTTGGCAGCCCCACCATTGAGGTTAGTGAGGGAAGTAGCTAAGTGGCTTCTGGAAGAAAAAGGTGCTGTCCTTGACTTTCTCATGTACTTTTGGGAAAGAAGGCACTGAGGCAGGTTGCGGCTGAGTGTCGTGGCCAGCACCCTGAAACCAATCGTCCAGCAGACAAGGCTCCAGGTTGGATGGAGGCTTCCGCTAAAGTCTAATATTCTCAGCTGCCCAGACGATCATGGCCATCAACTCAGATTCTGACTTGGACCTCGCAAACACCCCAGAAGGGAAAAGCTCAGCCAAGCCATCCTCCTCTAAGGACTTTGGCTCTCCCTCCGATGCAGTGAACGACATCTGATCATCATTGGGAGCCCCAAAAGAGATGGCAAGACTGGCACGAGGGTGTTGCGAGTGCAACATCTTAGAGGAGTGGGAGTGGGAGATCCACGGTCTGCGAGAACTTGCCTAAAGGAAGATCTCCTATTGTCACCCTTAGATCTCCATGTGTATTAAGCAACATGACCCTCTGTTTGCTAGATGGACCGGGCTTGTCAGCAGCAGTGGTTACTCTTCCCCTCGCAAGGAGAGATATGGGCACGAGCCATTCACATGAGAGACAATGATCATGCCCATGAGAGGGAAACAGAAAACAACTGTATCTAGAAACAGACGGATGAAGAGCCATTTTTAAAAAGATGTTCTTGTCCATGTTGCTTTTTTAGCAGTTCAGACTGCTCTTTCAAGCAGAAGTGCCCACGGTGGAATCGCAGCACTTAGCTGTGCTATGCAGAGGCGAAACACAGCTGATTGCACCATAGATAAAATGTCCAGTAAAAGAGAACCCTCCTATAGCAAGAGGTGATCAGTAAGATAGATCTCTCTTGTATCGTCAGCAACCACTCGGCTCCTAAGCAAAAATCTAAATGAGTGGATGCACACCACCTGCTTATGTAAGGTGCAGTTGTGGCCTAATGGTTAGAAAGTCAGACTTGTAACCCAAAGGTCAAGGGTTCAAGCCTCAGTAAGTCTCAGTGTGTGCGTGTGTTCACTACTCACTGCTGTGTGTGTGCACTTGGATGGGTTTAATGCAGAGCACATATTCAGAATATGGGACACAATATACCTGTCAAGTATATATCTGTGTGCACAGATGAGTGGAAAGGCATGGAAATTCCACTCACAAATGTTTTTTACTATTTAGAGGCTTCCAAGTGAGACCCCATAGATCAGTTGTCGACGTAATGTTGAACGTGACTGACTGAAATGGAAACGTGGTTATTTTCTGGTGCCTGAATTTTCCTAAAAGTATATATTTTTCCTCTTTTAATGTTATAGTATATAAAGCTAAACTACCATGTTAATGACACTTTACATTATTTGATTTGGTTCTGTAGGTCTACCAAAAAACAACCACACACAATATCATCTTTAAATCCAAAATGTTATCTCTTTGTTGTCAGATTTATACCAAATGATGAAATCAGCATTGAGATCACAGAAACATCTGCACTGATGACACATGAGTATCTGTAAACAAAATAAGGCCCAGCCCATCTAAAGCGCTATAAAAACAGCACAAAGGGAGGACAGCTAGGAGGTTCACTCCAGCTGCCTTGAGGTACATCACAGCTTTCACCTTCTGGCTTTATGAGTTTTTTTCATGTTTTATTTTTGCTGTCAAGATGAACTTGACAGAAAACAACAATTTGAGCAGCAAATCTAATTTGAAAGCGATAAATGAGAAGCCTTTGTTGGTGCAGGTACTGGTGGGGATTCTTCTCTATGTGAACGGACTGATGATGTTCACCTTTCTGAAGAAAGAGACCTTCAGGGACACACGCTACATGCTGTTTGCTCAGACTCTTTTTATTGACTCTGCCCTTATGGTGTTGACTGATTTAACCCTCATGGGGGGATTTTACCAGTATCCTGTGCATATAATTCCTTGCTATATCTTGTGCACACTTATGTCTTTGCTTACTCTTTGTTCACCCATGACTCTTGTAGCCATGTGTTTGGAGCGCTATGTGGCCATATGTATGCCTTTAAGACATGCCAGCATCTCCACCCCCAAAAACACCTTCATTGGGCTTTTTATCATATGGGGTGTCAGTTCTGTCATTCCGCTATTTATATTCACAGTCTCTTTTGTTAACATTCCTCCTGGTTTCTTGTACCTTTATGTTGTGTGTAGTCTGGAGGTCATGTTACAGATAAAATGGTTGGCAGACATGAGAGCGTCGAGTCTACAGCTCATATTCATCATAATGTTCTGTACTGTTGTCTCCACCTACTTCAAGATTATGCTGGCAGCCAGATCTGCCTCCTCAGAGAGGAAAAACTCAACAAAAAAGGGTCTCAAAACTGTTATTCTGCATGGTATTCAGCTGCTTCTGTGTATGATGCATCTTATAACCCCTTATATAGAAATGCCTTTATGGAAAGTAGATGTCATGCTATTTGTAAATGTAAAATACTCAAATTTCATTTTGTTTTTGATCTTGCCTCGTTGTCTGAGTTCCTTAGTTTATGGATTACGAGACAAAAAGTTTTCCAATGCTCTTAAATATTATGTCTTTTGTGGCATTTTGGTTTGTAATAAGCACAAAATAAGAGATGATAAAACTTTTAGAGGTGTAGTAAACATTTCCATAAATAATTAAACCTCACACAATGTGTAGTGTAGTGTTTCACTCATTCAATAACTTATAAATGTATTTTGCCTTGCAGTGGTATACTATGTTTGACAAATGTTGTTTAGTAAATATTTAAAATATGTTTAATATGGATTTTATTAATATCTATTTATCTATCTATCTATCTATCTATCTATCTATCTATCTATCTATCTATCTATCTGTCTGTCTGTCTGTCTGTCTATCATCTATCTATCATCTATCTATCTATCTATCATCTATCTATCTATCTATCTATCTATCTATCTATCTGTCTATCTATCTATCTATCTATCAAATATTGCAAGGTGCACACTGTTTTTTTTAAGACAGTGTGAGTAGGATTCAGTCACTGTCTGTAATATCCATATGTTGTAACAATGTGTCAGGTAGTAGCTAGTGTATGGGTAAAACAACCTGGCATCAAATTTCTAATAAAAAGAAACAATTGTAGTTTAATTATGATATAATGCACATACATTGTTTTATTAATAATAATTTTGTTTTAATAATATTAGCTTTGGGACAGGCCTTTTTCTACGGATAATCATCACACATAGTCAAATGCAATGATTTTTTTTTTTTTTAATCATTCAAGTAATTTATATATATATATTTTTATCCAATTGCTTCACCCAATTCTCAATACTTGGATCACTTTTTATAACTGCACACAGAGTTCTCCTTACGAAGTTTGTCAACTTTTTTCGATGTTTTTTCATGTAAAAGTTTTTTTTTTTTTTTTATGAACCATGAATGACAGCTCTGTTGTTTAGTATGCAGTGTATGTTGCACTATTGTACAAAATGATTCTACAAGTACATCTAGACTGTGTTTTCAGTGTTCTACCACAAAGCTTTAAAACAATAAAATATTCAGGTCATCTGCTCAGCTTTAACTTAAACTGCCTTTCCTAATTCTCATACCTGAATATTATGTTGGATATGGAACATTTAATGTGTGCACAACTGTTTAATACGTTTGATAAACAAAGAAAATAAAAGAAACCAAAATGGGTCTAACTAATTGCTTTTTCAAAAAACAGAACAAAAAAAAAACACACACACACACAGCAGCACTGTATCATATCTGCTCCTGCAGGTTTTGATACTCAATACTGATGCTTTGATACTTTATATCTGAGCTGGTGTTGGTTACAGATAAGGTCTTAATAGTAGGTGACTTTAACATCCATGTTGATATTGAAAATGATGCACTGGCAGCTGCATTTACAGACATTCTAAATTCTATTGGAGTTAGACAACACGTGTCAGGTCCCACTCATTGTCGAAATCATACTCTAGACTTAATACTGTCACATGGAATTGATGTCAATGCCGTTGAGATTCTGCAGCAAAGTGATGATATCTCTGATCATTATCTAGTCTTGTGTATTCTCCAGATGACTAAAACTGTAAATTCAACTCCTTATTACAAGTATGGTAGAACCATCACTTCTACTACAAAAGATTGCTTTCTAAGTAATCTTCCTGACTTATCTGAATTCCTCAGCATGTCCAATAGCTCAGAAAAACTTGAGGATGTAACAGAAACTATTGACTCTTTTCCAGGACTCTAGATACGGTCGCTCCTCTGCGCCTAAGGAAGATTAAGGAAAATAGTCCGACCCCGTGGTATAATGAGCACACTCGCGCCCTAAAGAGAGCAGCCCGGAAAATGGAGCGCAGCTGGAGGAAAACAAAATTAGAGGTTTTTCGTACTGCTTGGCGGGAATGTACCCTATCGTACAGAAAAGCATTAAAATCGGCCAGATCTGATTACTTTTCGACTCTTTTAGAAGAAAACAAACATAACCCTAGGTATTTATTCAATACAGTGGCTAAGTTAACAAAAAATAAAGAACCAACAGGCACTCACTATGCCCATCAGCATAGCAGTAATGACTTCATGAACTACTTTACTTCTAAGATCGATAAAATTAGAGACAAAATTGTCACTATGCAGCCGTCAAATACAGTGTCGCATCAGATAGTGCGCTATAGATCTCCTGGGGAACAATTCAACTCATTCTCTACTATAGGTCAGGAAGAATTGTATAAACTTGTTAAATCATCTAAACCAACAACTTGTATGCTAGACCCTATTCCATCTAGGCTACTAAAAGACTTGCTTCCAGATCTCATAGATCCTCTGCTAAATATTATTAATTCATCACTGTCATTAGGATATGTCCCCAAAACCTTCAAACTGGCTGCTATTAAGCCTCTAATTAAAAAAACACAACTTGACCCCAACGAGTTAACTAATTACAGACCTATCTCGAATCTCCCATTTCTATCAAAGATATTAGAAAAGGTTGTATCCTCACAACTATCTTCCTTCCTACATAAATATGATATCTGTGAGGATTTTCAGTCAGGTTTTAGACCGTACCATAGTACTGAGACTGCTCTTATTAGAGTTACAAATGATCTACTCTTGTCATCCGATCGTGGTTGTATCTCTCTGTTAGTGCTACTGGATCTTAGTGCTGCGTTTGATACTGTTGACCACAACATTCTCTTGAATAGACTTGAGAATTATGTTGGCATTAATGGTAGTGCATTGGCATGGTTCAAATCGTATCTATCTGATCGCCATCAATTCGTGGCAGTAAATGAAGAGGTATCATATCGATCACAAGTGCAGTATGGAGTACCGCAAGGCTCAGTACTAGGGCCATTACTCTTTATGCTTTACATGTTACCCTTGGGTGATATCATCAGGAAATATGGTGTTAGCTTTCACTGCTATGCTGATGATACCCAGCTCTATATTTCTTCGCGGCCCGGCGAAACGTACCAATTTGAAAAACTAATGGATTGTGTAGTTGAGTTAAAAAATTGGATGACAAGTAATTTCTTACTGCTAAATTCTGAAAAAATAGAGGTGTTAATTACTGGGCCTAAAACCTCAGCGTGTAATAACCTACAACACTGTCTAATACTTGATGGCTGTTCTGTCAATTCTTCGTCATCAGTTAGGAACCTAGGTGTGCTATTTGATGGTAATCTTTCCTTTGAAAACCACATCTCTTGTATTTGCAAAACTGCATTTTTCCATCTCAAAAATATATCTAAACTACGACCTATGCTATCAATGTCAAATGCTGAAACATTAATTCATGCATTTATGACCTCACGGTTAGATTATTGTAATGCTTTATTGGGTGGTTGTTCTGCTCGCTTAATAAACAAACTCCAGCTGGTCCAAAATGCAGCAGCTAGAGTTCTTACTAGAACCAAAAAGTATGATCATATTAGCCCGGTTCTGTCTACACTGCACTGGCTCCCTATTAAACATCGTATAGATTTTAAAATCTTGCTAATTACTTACAAAGCCCTGAATGGTTTAGCTCCTCAGTACCTGAGCGAGCTCCTATCACATTATAGTCCCTCACGTCCGCTGCGTTCTCAAAACTCTGGCAATTTGATAATACCGAGAATATCAAAATCAACCGCGGGCAGGAGATCATTTTCTTATCTAGCGCCCAAACTCTGGAACAATCTACCCTACAATGTTCGGGAGGCAGACACACTCTGTCAGTTTAAATCTAGATTAAAGACCCATCTCTTTAACCTTGCTTACACATAACAAATCAACATATTCTTATAATTCAAATCCGTTAAAGGATTGTTAGGCTGCACTAATTAGGTCAACCGGAACCGGGAACACTTCCCATAACACCCGATGTACTCAGTGCATCGTCAGAAGAATGGCATCTACGCTAATATGTGACCCTGGACCACAAAACCAGTCTTATGTCGCTGGGGTATATTTGTAGCAATAGCCAAAAATACACTGTATGGGTCAAAATTATAGATTTTTCTTTTATGCCAAAAATCATTAGGAAATTAAGTAAAGATCATGTTCCATGAAGATATTTTGTAATTTTCCTACTGTAAATATATCAAAACTTAATTTTTGATTAGTAATATGCTTTGCAAAGAACTTAATCTGGAAAACTGTAAAGGCGATTTTCTCAATATTTTGATTTTTTTTGCACCCTCAGATTCCACATACTGAAATAGCTGCATCTCGGCCAAATATTGTTCTATCCTGACAAACCATACATCGATGGAAAGCTTATTTATTCAGCTTTCAAATGATGTATAAAGCTCAATTTTGAAAAATTGACACTTATGACTGGTTTTGTGATCCAGGGTCACATATTAGTCTGTTTCTCTCTTATTCCGAGGTTACATTAACCACCAGATCCAGTCCGTATCCAGATCAGATGGTCACTGCAGTCCCCCGGATCCAGTCCAAACCCAGCCCAGATGGTGGATCAGCACCTAGAGATGACCTCTACAGCCCTGAATGTCAGCGGAGTCTACAACTAGATGAGCCCCAGAGACGGATCCACAGTGAAGACCACATCACCTAGACGGCTGTCGGCACAAGACCACGGGAACTTTGGCCAGAGGAGAACTGGCCCCCCGACTGAGCCTGGTTTCTCCCAAGGTTTTTTTCTCTATTTGTCACCGATGGAGTTTTGGTTCCTTGCCGCTGTCGCCTCTGGCTTGCTTAGTTGGGGACACTTTCTCTTAACACAATATTGCATTTTATTTTATTGTTTTTGATTAACTATCTTTACCTAAAATGTGAGTGTTAAACTGTTTACCTAAACTGTTGCCTTTGGCATTGTTGATGTACTGTTTCCTATTTAATACTGTACAGCCGCCTTGTCACAATTCTGTATTGTTAAAGGCGGTATATAAATAAAGGTGACTGACTGACTCAACACCAGAGGTCACTGTCTACCTTCTAAGTCAGGGGTGTGGAACTCACTTCTTCAAGGGCCACAGACCTAAAGAGTTGAGTTCCGACCCTGTTCCAACACACATACTATTGGTATCTCTTACTATACCTTTAAAAGTTTTATCATCCCTTATGTTGTGCTTATTACAAACCTTTAGCTACTACAAATTTTGATTTGCTCCATATTCATGAGAGAAGATGGGAGGAGCTATGATATACCTGCAGCTCTTCCTGTGAAGGTTTTCTTTAAAATGAAACTAAACTGATGAACAACTGGACCTGGAAAACTATTTTTTCTCTTTTAACAACCAAAAATTTATTTAGGCAGTCTGAGACCACAGCTGATGAGCACAGCTGACACTCACTTACAGGTAAACGATGGAAATACTGTGTAATATAGAGATTTTACTGATCGGGTTATTGGTCAAATAATTGCTTTTGCCAAAATTCAATCAGAAATGTAGTAAGAGTATGTCATTTGATGGAATTAGAAGTTAATTTAGTGTGCTGGTATTTTGTTACATAACTAGTCTTAAGAAAGAAACAAAAAACTGATTTTTAAAAAAATAATAATTGTATTATATTGACTTACAAAAAGTTTTGTTGTGTTGAGTTTAATTTTGAAAAATGACCAAATTACCCATTCCCCCTTCTTACTGTCAAACTCATCTGGAGCCTCATTACAGAGCTGAAAAGTTAAAGAAACACAAACTAATTGATCCTGTGGAGAATCTTGAGAAATATATCTGTCAGAAACATGACAAACCTCTGGAGCTGTTCTGTAGAGATGATCAGACATGTGTGTGTTTGGTCTGCACTGTCACAAATCACAGGACTCACAACACTGTTGTTGTAGAGGAAGAGAGCAGAGAGGGGAAGGTAACCACATACATGGTATAACCTGACAATTGCATTTGATGGTGTTGAATTTGTTCACTGTCTATATTCTGCTTTTTATATAGCCTCATCTGAGGAAGATGCAGACAGATGTGCAGCAGATGATCCGAGACAGGATGAAAAGAATTGAAGACATCAAACATTTAGCAAAACTCAGAAAAGTGAGAGCACAGGAAAATTGTAATCAAATATTTTGTCTGATTAAGATGTGTTTTGTAAAATTTCTTAGAAAAATGTGTCCTTTCTTTAGAAATAAATATGGGGGAAAAAGTTAACCCAAGGGGGAAAAAGATACTGAGTCCCTTAGTTTATGGATTACGAGACAAAAAGTTTTATAATGCTCTTAAATATTATGCCTTTTGTGGCATTTTTTTGGTTTGTAATAAGCACAAAATAAGATATGGTAAACCTTTAGAGGTGTAGTAAGCATTTCCATAAACAATTAAACCTCACACAATATGTAGTGCATTGCTTCATTCATATCAACAGCAGTCATATTTAGCAATCATTTTAATCACATAAAATTGTATATTTTGGCTCACATTGAGTATGCTATGTATGACAAAATATATTTGATGTTTATTAAATATATTTAAATGTGTTTAATAAACATTAGTTAAAACATTTATATTATTTAATGTGTAAATATTTAACTTTGTAATATCTATCTATACAATAGGCTACAGTTTTAATGACATTGTGTATGGTAATAGTGATGCACACTGTTTTTATTAAGATGCCAGTAGGATGTCAAGTCACTGTCTATAATATCTGTATGTTGTAACTATAGTGTTTCAGGTGGTAGCTATAGGTGAAACATTTTCATATTTAAAAAAAACATTCTAATAAAAAGAGACAATGGCAGTTTAATTAAGACATTTCTGTGTCCACATATGCACATACAATATTCTATTATTTTAATAACTGATGATTACTTGGTCTTTTTCTGCTTTTTGATGTTGTCATTACACAGACATCACACTAGGTCCTAAGTCCTGCAGAGTTTCACTCCACTCCTAATCAAACACACATGAACAAGCTAATCAGTGTCTAAGGGTTACTTGAAAGCCACAAGCAGGTGATTTTTTTTATTTTTTATTTTTATCAAGGTTGGAGAAAAACTCTGCAGGACTTTGGTTTTCCAGGACCAGTGTTGGCCACCTCTACATTTCGCAATTGCAATGCACTGTCAAATGTCAACATAAAATGGCCCTGAAAATGATTTTGGTCTATTTTAATCTCTTATTCAAAACTGCTCACAGTTCTCATTACAATTTCAACTTCAGCTGTTAACTACCAAAGCATGTCTCATATTAACTCATTCTTTTATAACACCGACAAAAACACACTTTGCCACTCATAAAATAATATCCTAAAGAATGTAAGGTAGCATTATGTTTTCTTGTAAAAATGTCTTTACAAAGACTGTTTAGAATTCACTGTATGTATGTAACCCACACATTTGTCTATCATGTTCTAATCACTCACTGTGTATGTCCTTTTAAAAACTACTGAATAGCTTAAGGGTTTATATTTGTGTTTGTATTTATATTTGTATTCAATTCTTTGTAAAATGTATTATATTCTTCAGCACTGTAAATATCAAACACGTCTGATATTTATGTAGTGAATTTTGCTTTCGCCAACCTAGGGAGGCGAAATAGTGTAGTGATGGGTACTCACGTCACAGATGACGTAATGATTCTTGGATCACATGTTAATTAATGTGTAGTTCTAAGTACATCACATAAGAAAGATTGGTGGGATCTCTAACTTGTAGAACCTCTTACTGTATTATCAAAACAAGGAAGACACGAGATGTAATAAAATAAATTTTATTAACAAAAGATAGACAGGAGTAATCAACAACTAATGATGTTTGATAACAAAGTTCGGGAGGAGCACGATCAGATAATCAACTAATTCGGTACAGGTGTAACTCGTCTAGCTCATCATCCAAACTAGCACAAGTCATATATGTGACCGGGGACCACAAAACCAGTCATAAGGGTCAATTTTTCCAAATTTAGATTAATACATCATCTGAAAGCTGAATAAATAATCTTTCCATTGATGTATGGTTTGTTAGGATATGACAATATTTGGCCGAGATACCACTATTTGAAAATCTGGAATCTGAGGGTGCACAAAAATCTAAATATCGAGAAAATCGTCTTTAAAGTTGTCCAAATATAGTTCTTAACAATGCATATTACTAATCAAAAATTAAGTTTTGATATATTTACAGTAGGAATTTTACAAAATATCTTAATGGAACATGATCTTTACTTAATATCCTAATGATTTTTGGCATAAAACAAAAATCAATAATTTTGACCCATACAATGTATTTTCGGCTATTGCTGCAAATATACCCCAGCGACTTAAGACTGGTTTTGTGGTCCAGGGTCACAAATATGCACACAGCCGACTTACCTCCGTAATTCGACTGTTTTTCGGCATC
This sequence comes from Labeo rohita, assembly GCF_022985175.1. Classification (NCBI taxonomy): domain Eukaryota; kingdom Metazoa; phylum Chordata; class Actinopteri; order Cypriniformes; family Cyprinidae; genus Labeo; species Labeo rohita. The sequence continues at coordinate 17,987,245 of NC_066883.1, forward strand.
CCCCCTCCACCCCAACTCCTCACTCTTGTAGCGTCAGACATACATTAATTAATCATTAATCAGACATACAATAATTGTTACATTTAACAAATAGTCTTTAAACACAACAAGCCAGCTATATGCTGGAGCTCTGGAGACAACCCCCCTCCCCAAAGCAACTAACACCCCAAAAGGGCTCAGTTGCCAGGACAACGATCTGATAGGAGGTTTTATTGCCCAGAGGAATGCACATCTGCCCATGCTACATTTTCCATAGGAAAGACACAATGCCTATAGAAATAGACTCTTTACTATCACACATAGCCCAGGTCGTTGAGTACAGTATTACTGCATTGTATTTTAATTTTGTCTGTTGTATTTGTATTTTTCTTTCTACTGTTTTATGCATGCATTATGATAGATGACTAGTTGTATAAACCACCTATGTCATGTTTGGTTTCTTTGAATTCGTATTTTGATGATCCAAAAGATGGTGTAAATTAGATGTTGATACCTATGCAACATATTAGTGTTTTAAGAAACCTTAGTAGTTTTTGCATCAGCACCCAATCGAATTACATATGCAAAATACCATGCTCACGGACAAAGAGTCGTAAACTTTCCCTCCAAAGGTGAAAGTTACCATTGGTTCGTGGACCTCCTGGAGGCGCAGCCTCCTGAGAGCTTAAAGGCAAACGATTGATCGCCTCCTTTTTTTCCCCTCTTTCTTCACTCTCTTCACTCGTCTGCAACATCTTCCGATTGCTGCCCGTGTGGAGGAACCCATGGGGAGCCTGAGCCGGCACAGGGCGTGCCCGGCGGGCCCGACAGGCCCAACATACAGAGCTGTGGCTCTCGACCACAAAGAGCCAGACAGTTCCACTCAACCCTGGAATTCATCTTCATGACTCGCCTCAGTCAGTCAGTGGTTCTTGGAGAACCTAAGAAGATGAGCTAGAACTCTTCAGGATTTCCCTAAGCGTTTGCCAGGCCTTGCGGCCTTGTCTTTCCATTCCCCAAAGATAACAGGACTTCAGCTGGGTCCCTCTCAGCTCTTGGTTCTTCTTCACTTTTCACATGGGAAGAAACTCCCAGTCACCATCGAGTCGGAACATCTTTGGAATTCATCACTCTTCAGACCCGGAAGTACGTGATTGCAATTCCAAAACCACCACTGCTCCAAACCATCAAGACTTTGACCTGAGACTGCATTTGGACATTTGTTCAACAACCAAGGCAACACAAGTATTGTACATTTAACTAAACAAACAGAGGTTTAGTATAAGCTGTAGACAGCACTGATGGTTTCACTCAGGTGGCTGACTGACTCTTTTCATAGCTTCATTTCCTTGTCTATCTCTAACTGCTTCTCACTGACCATTCCCCCATGTATGAGTGATTTCATGTTTGTTTGTTTAGATTAGTTATGTGTTGGTCCTTCATTAATAAAACTCTTGTGCACGAATTACATGAGTGTTGATTCTGATTCTGCCTTGCAAATTAATGTCCCTTTACGCTTCCGATTCGAGCTACATGTTCTAATGCAATGGTACTTTAAGAAAGTTATTTTCTGTGGCCAAGAAAATATCATTTCTTAGAGTTGATATAAAAATTATACTGAATGTTGGCTGGGCGAACAGATTAGCTGATGGAAAATTAATTCTGCTACAGTTACTACTGGCAGCTGATATAAATAATTGTAATTAATCATAATTAATTGTAATTATTTATATACATTTCCCTTTGAGCTAAATCGCAACACTCTTAATCTGTCCTCATCCGATACTTGGGATGGGGCGAGTTCTCTGGGTTCTCCCCCAGTACAGCATGCCAAAATATGCTTAATGTTTACTCAGCCAGATTAGATGTAAGGGTGAACTTGTGAACTTAATGAATAACATGAATGAAAAGGGAATAAAGTGCATAAGATGCATAAAATGCAAGTGATTATGTTGGGTGTTGCTATGTCAGAGCTATGTTATCTCATGGAAAGATAAACTGTTGCTACTCTGAAACAAATAAGGTGAAGAACCTTATTATGCATCAAACAAATACAGTACTATTTGTTATCAACTGCAATCAGCTATATAATATCTAATGTAACTCTGAAACATCATATACTGATAATATACAACAATGCCAAGGTCTCTGGTAAAGGTTTGTAAGTGATATTAACATTCTCTGTGGTTGAGTGAGCAATCCGGTGGTGGTGACTTCATCCACTGGTTGTGCTGGTAGCAGTACAGTGGGGAATGGAGCAGGAATCCGTTTCAACAGCTTTGAACATGAAACGCTGTAGAATGCTGATCTAATGGGGCACCTAAGGGTTCTAAGATCTGGAACACGCAGATGTGGCCCTGGAGTAGGTGCTGAAGGTCCTTAGCTTGGAACACGCAAGCAGAAGTAGTGAAGGTTTGCTTGCCGGAGTTTAACCTTGTTGTCTTGTTGCAAATGTCTTCTCTGGGCTAGAGACTCATAACTTGGTCAATTCACTTTGTCTCTCTAGAATGGAGACGTGCTGCATCTGTTGTTGTCTCGCTGGACGTGGAGTATCTCTTTCCTCGTAGGCTGGAGTCTCAGAATGTGGTCGTATCTGTTGCTGCCTCAAAAGCTGGAGACTTGGACTTGCTATCTGTTAGTCTCTTTGGACGAAAGACTCAAAAGGAGTTGATCTGTTAGCGTCTCCTGGACATGCCGGAGACTCAGAACAGGTTGTGTCTGTTGCTCTCACTCTGGATGGGAGACTCAGAGCCTTGTTGCTCTGTTAGTGTCCCTTCCTTCGCAGGACTCAGACTCAGAACAAGGAGTGTCTTTTGGAAGGGTCCCTTTATCCCTTTCTGATGAGGAGTAGATTGCAATTTCACGCTTCTCCATTTCTGTGCTGTGACTGGCTGGTTCCATCAGAATAGGGGGACACCTGTGGAATTTATTTGCATAGTCCAAACACAAAGTTAGAAAAGTGTCACTAAAGTTTTACCGGTGCATTTCTCACTTTTCCAAACCTTAACCAGAATACATTAGACAATGTTACAAACACATTGAGTCCAAACATGATAGGGAAAAGATTGAACTGTTATGCATGCATTCAGTTGTCCATTAACAGCCAAGTTTGTGTAAGATGTTGCACTACACGTTGCTGTCACTAGGAATACTTATTTCTCTGAATATGTGTGTGTTGTAGTGTGCATCAGTTTTACATTTTGAAAACATGGATTTGGATGGATCTTTGTGATCTCTCTCTGTTTCACCCACTGCTGTTACATCTGGAGGTCCTACAGAATTTTTATGTTTGGTCATAGGACAAAACCTTAGGAATCAGTCTCAAGGTGGGTGGAGGGCAGAAACTGCATTGTGACCAATAGGAAGTTCTGTCCTTCTCAGGCTTTGTACCAAAGGTCTTCTTACTCCCCCCAAACACACACAATATCATCTTTAAATCCAAAATATTATCTCTTTGTTGTCAGATTTATACCAAATGATGAAATCAGCATTGAGATCACAGAAACATCTGCACTGATGACACATGAGTATCTGTAAACAAAATAAGGCCCAGCCCATCTAAAGCACTATAAAAACAGCACAAAGGGAGGACAGCTAGGAGGTTCTCTCCAGCTGCCTTGAGGTACATCACAGCTTTCACCTTCTGGCTTTGTGAGTTTTTTTCATGTTTTATTTTTGCTGTCAAGATGAACTTGACAGAAAACAACAATTTGAGCAGCAAATCTAATTTGAAAGCGATAAATGAGAAGCCTTTGGTGGTGCAGGTACTGGTGGGGATTCTTCTCTATGTGAACGGACTGATGATTTTCACCTTTCTGAAGAAAGAGACCTTCAGGGACACACGTTACATTCTGTTTGCTCAGACTCTTTTTGTTGACTCTGCTTTCATGGTGTTGACTGATTTATCCCTCATGGGGGGATTTTACCTGTACCCCGTGCATATAATTCCTTGCTATATCTTGTGCACACTTATGTCTTTGCTTTCTCTTTGTTCACCCATGACTCTTGTAGCCATGTGTTTGGAGCGCTATGTGGCCATATGTATGCCTTTAAGACATGCCAGCATCTCCACCCCCAAAAACACCTTTATTGGGCTTTTTATTATATTGGGTATCAGTTCTGTTATACCATTGTTTATATTCACAGTCTGTTTTGTTAATATTCCTCCTGGTTTCTTGCACCTTTATGTTGTGTGTAGTCTGGAGGTCATGTTACAGATAAAATGGCTGGCAGACATGAGAGCGTCGAGTCTACAGCTCATATTCATCATAATGTTCTGTACTGTTGTCTCCATCTACTTCAAGATTATGCTGCAGCCAGATCTGCCTCCTCAGAGAGGAAAAATTCAACAAACAAGGGTCTCAAAACTATAATTCTCCATGGTGTTCAGCTGCTTCTGTGTATGATGCATCTCATAACCCCTTATATAGAAATGCCTTTATGGAAAGTAGATGTCATGCTATTTGTAAATATAAGATACTCAAATTTCATTTTGTTTTTGATCTTGCCTCGTTGTCTGAGTCCCTTAGTTTATGGATTACGAGACAAAAAGTTTTACAGTGCTCTTAAATATTATGCCTTTTGTGGCATTTTGGTTTGTAATAAGCACAAAATAAGAGATGATAACACTTTTAGAGGTGTAGTAAGCATTTCCATAAATAATTAAACCTCACACAATGTATAGTGTAGTGTTTAATTCAAATTACAGCTGTTTAGCATTAATTTAAAAAATTCATAATAACTTATAAATGTATTTTGCCTTGCAGTGGTATACTATGTATGACAAATGTTGTTTAGTAAATATTTAAAATATAATATAATATAATATAATATAATATAATACAGATTTTATTAATATCTATCTATCTATCTATCAAATATTGCAAGGTGCGCACTGTTTTTTTAAGACTGTGAGTAGGATGTCAAGTCACTGTCTGTAATATCCATATGTTGTAACAATGTGTCAGGTAGTAGCTAGTGTATAGGTAAAACAACCTGGCATCAAATTTCTAATAAAAAGAAACAATTGTAGTTTAATTATGATATAATGCACATACATTGTTTTATTAATAATAATTTTGTTTTAATACAGTTTTTCTCAGTCGCTTTGGTGCATTTCTCACAACACTATTTACATTTGCACAACAGTTAATGCATTTCTCAAAACAATTAGTACAAACTGCAAAACCTAGCTGATAACCAGCAAAAGCGTGTCACTTGCTCAAAATGGATAGCTCATTCCTCAAAAGCAAGTATTCATGTCAATGAAATGTCAGTGTCATCAAGATGAAAAGTCCTGACACCATTGTTTATGAACAAGATAGTCAAATGGCTTTGTCATGTTTTCATTATGACAGTTTACTCTGTAAATTTTTTCCAATGCAAAAAAGTCAGATCTTGGTGACGCTTCCTGAAAATGCTCAAGACAGCACTATACTATTTGCACAGCCATTTGAAAACTACAGTAAAGTTAGACATTACTGTATTTAGTGAGGTATCTGAGTACAAGACACTGAATATGTATGTTTCACATTTTTACTGCATATGCTCTTTGCAGTTCTAATTTATTCAAAGCATTGTGCAAACGAATAAATACACCCTTATTTACAACAAACATAAACTCCCTTTGGGTAGAGCTGTGCACAACTGTAAACAATATTGCAGTACATATTGGAACTGAACCTACAACATACATAGGTCTGTAAATCATTCATGCACATTTGCAGAAATTGTTCAATTTAGAAGACATTTTCAGGAAAAAAAAAAGATTTAAAATTTTTTATAAAATTTGCTTGACAGATTTTGACAACTAGTTCAACATTTTTGTATGTAATGACTCAAGCAATGAAATGAGGACTATTAGTTTTATATGGAATGACTATTCAGCATTCACAAGTTTAGTTAATTTTGACTGACATGACATAAGCAAATGATAATGTTATAAAACAGCAGAGAGTTGTATGAAAGCAATTGATGCATGTCCAAAAGCATTTGCAATTTGTTGGAAGGAATGAGAAACTGCTACTATGATGTGCACAAATGACTAAATGTTGTGGAGGTTGAAGTAAATGTTGTGCAAATGTAAATAGTGTTGTGAGAAATGCACCAAAGCGACTGAGAAAAACTGTAATATTAGCTTTGGGACAGGCCTTTTTCTACTGATAATCATCACACATAGTCAAATGCAATGAATTGGAAACATTTAATGTGTGCACAACTGTTTAATACTTTTGATAAACAAAGAAAATAAAAGAAACCAAAATGGCTCTAACTAATTGCTTTTTCAAAAAACAGAACAAAAAAAAAACAAAAAAAAAAAAAAAAAAAAACACACACAGCAGCACTGTATCATATCTGCTCCTGCAGGTTTTCATACTCAACACCAGAGGTCACTGTGTACCTTCTAAGTCAGGGGTGTCGAACTCACTTCTTCAAGGGCCACAGACCTGAAGAGTTGAGTTCCGACCCTGTTCCAACACATATACTGTTGGTATCTCTTACTATACCTTTAAAAGTTTTATCATCCCTTATGTTGTGCTTATTACAAACCTTTAGCTACTACAAATTTTGATTTGCTCCATATCCATGAGAGAAGATGGGAGGAACTATGATATACCTGCAGCTCTTCCTGTGAAGGTTTTCTTTAAAATGAAACTAAACTGATGAACAACTGGACCTGGAAAACTATTTTTCTCTTTTAACAACCGAAAATTTATTTAGGCTGAGACCACAGCTGATGAGCACAGCTGACACTCACTTACAGGTAAACGATGGAAATACTGTGTAATATAGAGATTTTACTGATTGGGTTATTGGTCTGCTTCATTATCTGACTGGAGTAAAGGTGGGCAAAAGAGGGTTTAAGTATAATAATAATCAAGAGTCAAATAATTGTTTTTGCTTCACCAAATTTCAATCAGAAATGTAGTAAGAGTATGTCATTCGATGAAATTAAAAGTTAATTTAGTGTGCTGGTATTTTGTTACATAACTAGTCTTAAGAAAGAAAAAAAAAATGGATTTTTTTTTTTTTTTTTTTGAGTTTAATTTTGTAAAATGACCAAATTACCCCTTAATTAATCAGTCAGTATGCATTATATCAAGTGCTATGTATTTAGATTTTTTACTTATATGAAACATTTAATATTTTGCTTTACATATGATAGATGCACATTATGATAAATTGTGCTTCCTCATCATCCTCTTCAGCTCTGTCAGAGGAGCGCCAGTGCTCGATCTGTCTGGATGTGTTCACTGATCCAGTCAGCACTCCATGTAAACACAACTTCTGTAAGAGCTGCCTGAACCAGTGCTGGAACAACAGTCAGACCTACAACTGTCCATTCTGTAAAGCAAGTTTCAGGAAAAGACCTGACCTCAAGTTCAACACAGCACTCAGATCGGATGTGCAGCTCTTTAGGGAAAAGTTTGGTCTGAGTAAGCCTGAGGTTCTCTGTGACATTAATTGACAAAAATGAAAGCGCTGAAGATGTGTCTGGTGTGTCAAAGCTCTTACTGTCAAACTCATCTGGAGCCTCATTACAGAGCTGAAAAGTTAAAGAAACACAAACTAATTGATCCTGTGGAGAATCTTGAGAAATATGTCTGTCAGAAACATGACAAACCTCTGGAGCTGTTCTGTAGAGATGATCAGACATGTGTGTGTTTGGTCTGCACTGTCACAAATCACAGAACTCACAACACCGTTGTTGTTGAGGAAGAGAGCAGAGAGAGGAAGGTAACAACATACATGGTATAACCTGACAATTGCATTTGATGGTGTTGAATTTGTTCACTGTCTATATTCTGCTTTTTATATAGCCTCATCTGAGGAAGATGCAGACAGATGTGCAGCAGATGATCCAAGACAGAATTGAAGACATCAAACATTTAGCAAAACTCAGAAAAGTGAGTGCACAGGAAAATTGTAATCAAATATTTTGTCTGATTAAGATGTGTTTTGTAAAATTTCTTAGAAAAATGTGTCCTTTCTTTAGAAATAAATATGGGGAAAAAAGTTAACCCAAGGGGGAAAAAGATACTGAGTCCCTTAGTTTATGGATTACAAGACAAAAAGTTTTATACAATTTGTAGTGTATTGCTTCATTCATATCAACAGCAGTCATATTTAGAAATCATTTTAATTACATAAAATTGTATATTTTGGCTCACATTGAGTATGCTACGTATGACAAAATATATTTGATGTTTATTAAATATATTTAAATGTGTTTAATAAACATTAGTTAATACTTTTATATTATTTAATGTGTAAATATTTAACTTTGTAATATCTATCTATACAATAGGCTACTGTCACACTGAGACAAAGCACACGAACAACGACGTAAATAAACGAAGGTATTTAATAAATCCACGGGGAACACAGGGTAGTAACATCAACATCCGACAAAGCAAGAGGGGAAACACACGCTATATATGCACACAGACTGATTACAGACACAGGTGTTGACAATGAGGGAGAAACCAAAATACACAGAACTGCAGGGGAGATGATGGGAGAAACCAACTAGAAAGTCCAGGGGTGTGACATT
>NC_066883.1:18007530-18125030 GCF_022985175.1 Labeo rohita
TGTAAATTGACAAAATTACCCCTCCCCCACACTCATATATGTGTACTTTGTACTTGTTTGTACTTTGTACTTGCGTGTGTTCAACATGTTTGGCTGCTGACATGCAGGAACCTGACTTTTGAAGTTAGCCTTTATTAAAACTTAAGAGAAATGACATTTCTTTATCTATGTTTCATGGTGTGAAATTAAATATCTGTTGTGATTTTTGTGAATAAGCCTCAAGAAGAGAGCAACAATGGCAGAATCTTCACCAAAACCACCAAAACCAACTGCAGCCAGTACAGGGAGCATGAATCGCCCTCCAATCAGTCAGTAAAAAATAAATTATATCAAGTGCTATGTATTTAGACATTGCATGACTAATATGAAACATTTGATATTTTGCTTTACATATGCAAATTATGGTAATTTGTGCTCTAATTATCCTCTTCAGCTCTGTCAGAGGAGCTCCAGTGCTCGATCTGTCTGGATGTGTTCACTGATCCAGTCAGCACTCCATGTGGACACAACTTCTGCAAGAGTTGCCTGAACCGGTGCTGGAACAACAGTCAGACCTACAACTGTCCATTATGTAAAGCAAGTTTCAGGAAAAGACCTGACCTCAAGTTCAACACAGCACTCAAATCGGATGTGCAGCTCTTTAAGGAACGGTCTGGTCAGAGTAAACCTGAGGTTCTCTGTGACATCTGTGATGATAAAAAGATGAAAGCGCTGAAGATGTGTCTGACGTGTCAAAGCTCTTACTGTGATACTCACCTGGAGCCTCATCACAGAGTCCCCAATTTAAAGAAACACAAACTGATTGATCCTGGGGAAAATCTTGAGACATATATCTGTCAGAAGCATAACAAACCTCTAGAGCTGTTCTGTAGAGATGATAAGACATGTGTATGTTTGGTCTGCACTGTAACAAATCACAGGAATCACAACACTGTTGCTGTAGAGGAAGAGAGCGGAGAGAAAAAGGTAACAAAATACATGGTATAACCTAACAATTGCATTTGATGGTGCTGAATTTGTTCAGCATCTATGTTCTGTTCTTTATAGCCTCATCTGAGAAAGGTGCAGACAGATGTGCAGCAGATGATCCAAGACAGAATAAAGAGAATTAAAGACATCAAACACTTAGCAAAACTCAAAAAAGTGAGTGCACATCAAAATTTTAATCAAATATTTTGTCTAAAGATGTGTTTTGTAAAATTCCTTAGGAGAAATGTAAATAGGGGAAAAATGTGACACGAATGTTAACCCGAGGGGAAAAAGATACTTTGGACCACTCTAATTTATTATAGTCCAGCATATGCTTTTTCTCTTAAAATATATTTAATTTTGATTTAATATTAACCACAAATATTTATTTCCAAATACAAAAACATTCATACAAAGTCAAAAGATTATTTTTTAAAAATCCATAAACTGAAAAAGGTGTTCAGCTGTGATGGAGCAACAGAGAAATTGCTCATGTGGCAGGTCTATGTAGCTGTTTAGCTGATTAAATATATACAGTACAAGATATGATGAAATTATGCCAATCAGCATCCTCAAATCCAAACCAAAAGAGTGATTATTTTACCGCCCCTAATGAGCCACTGCTAAGTAAAGACTGATCTGTCTTAGTTATTCATTAGCTAATTTAAGATGGTCCTGAACAGGAGCTAGTTGCTTAGGGCCAGCTTAGGACCAGCACCTGACCATCTTAAACCAGCTCATACCCAGCTAATAACTTTATTTATTAATTTATAACCATCTTAAAACTTTAATCTCATTCCTGTCTAGGAGAAACAACTGACATATCAAAGGCTGCATTTGTGATTTCTTTAAAAAAACATAAATCGAAGAAGTTAAATGTTCTATGTACTGTTTATTATGTGAATTACTGAATTAACAGCAAAAAAAAAATGTACATTTTGTGAATTGATGTATCAGAAGACATCAGAGAAAGAGATAGCTGACATTAGTGAGCTCTTCACTGATCTGATCCGCTCCATTGAGAGATGTCAGTCTGAGCTGCTGGAGATGATGGAGCAGAAGAAGAAAGCAGCAAAGAAGCAGGCTACAGCACTTATTAAAGAGCTGGAGCAGGAGATCATTGAGCTAGAGAGGAGAGACACTGAGCTGGAGCAGCTCTCACACACTGAGGATCACCTGCATCTCCTAAAGGTCAGTGTCCTTCTGTCTGCTCACAGCACAGCACAACACTTCTCATGCTGAGAAATTTCTGCTCTCTCCTGATTTAGATTTACCCATCGCTGATCAGACCTCCACACACCAGCAGCTGCACTGAGATCAGTATTAGTGACACTCAGATGAGTGTGGAGACTCTGACCAAAGCTCTAACTCAACTACAGGAGACTCTAGATGAGAAACTCAGCAAAACTGGTAAGAAAATGTCAGATTTTAAATTGACAGTAATTATTTAAAATGGAAAGTATTTCTCCAAAATTCTGATTGAAAGCCTGATTAAATCAAATTTATGCACCTGCATGGACAAATGGCTTTTCAGTCCACCAAAGTGGGTGGAGCCTTTCGCCTATATAAATCAGCACTGAATACCATTCCATCCAAACCTTTTGACTAAGGAGTGGCAAGCATCGACTTGTTGTTGATGCTCTGAAGAATGCAATCCAATAGTGCTGTACTTTGAGCACAGAACAATGAACTCACTCCAACAGGGCATTACAGTCCCAGGGAGGAATAGGCCAGTGCTACTGCATCAACTATCCAATGAGAGTCTCTGTTTCAGAACTGGCAGCACTTTAGTGCGGTCTCTGAAGCACATATAGAGAGCTGCTCTGATGGCCTAAATTAGCCAGAGTGCTCAATATACACTGCTTGGGCCCAAACTTAAGGCAGGAGGCATGTACTGAGAGCTCTTGCCACTCTGGGAGGGTTGGAGTCTCCATTCTCCTGGACATATGTCAGGATAACATGTCCACCCCCTGGTTTATTCTGCCTGGCACATGCACTGCCCTCATTGAGTGGATGTTGTGATCTGCCCACAGTAGGAGACACTAACCTATACAGCTGGTGAGACCTGTGACCTCCCTGAGGGTTTATGTAGGCTACCACTATTATTTTTATCAATGAACCAGAACATGGTGCTCCTTCACATCTGGTAAGAAGGTGCTCAGTGCCAGAAAAACTGCCATAATCTCCAGGCATTTGATGTGCCAGTGTTGTTCCTTGTCCAAACAGATACTGAATACTTTGCTGCCATCACACACATTGACACAGGCATGGTTCAGAATACTGAGATTGATCTCAGATGTCAATTGTGGGACAGAAAGTAGGCCTTGAGCCAAAACTGGAGAGTCTGCATGTGCAGTAGGCCTAGAGACACTACTCATGAGGCCTCTGGAAAGTTATTTTTGGAACCAAACCATGAGCTTAAGTGATGCAGCCAGCTTCTCAATTTTCAGACAACACTCTAGCAAAAGCCAGGGCCACTTTTGGGCTGAATCAATGATCGCCCCCAGGAATGAGACAATTAGCTTTTTGACAAATTGATCCTGTACCCCAGGCATTCCAAATGGCTGAGGAGCAGGGACCTGTGCATAGCTCGAGCACTAACATGGACCAAAACTACCCTTTTGTTGAAGTAGCCCAGAATATGCACTTCCTACTATCTCAGGGGATGTATCCACACACTTTGTAAACGTGAGGTGCCAGAGACAGTCAGGATGGAAGGACAGGTTATTAGTAGGGCACCCCCTCAAAAGCGAATCTCAAGATGGTGGATATGTGGATATGAAAATAATATCTCTAAACTGACACACCCAGAATGGCCTCCCAGGCCTGGATTCAGGTGGCCTGGGGTTGGAGCACCACACCCAGAATGCTCTTTTGTAGTAGTGTTTGTCTTTTATTTGTTAGTTTGCTATAAAAGTGATCAACTGTCTGGGTGCATGCAAACTCTACTACACCTTTGGTAAGGATGTGGATGATTTTGGCATCCAAACTGGGCCTGACATCACTCTGTCCTGTGGCAGGGGGACAGAGTCCTCTGTTAACCACTCCTCCACATTGGAAGATGCCAGTGACATGGCGTCATCTACAACCTCTTTCTCTGAAGCCCCAAAGATGACCATACCATTGGTTCATGCAGGAGAACAAAAGTGATTCAATCAGGTTTCAGTATTTCTGAGAAACATCAGAGACACAAACATCCAACAAAGAACAGGAACTGAACATACAATGTTTGTTTCCACAGTCCTGAGGAGGATACAGAAACATGCAGGTACAATTATTATGTGCTTATTCACATTCACATACGTCATATACCAAGGTCTAGTAGAAAGTACATAATATCCAATATTATATATAATTGGTTGTATTGTTAAGTTGTTTATTATATCTTATCTCTCTCTTTCAGTGGATGTGACTCTGGATCCAGATACAGCTTATCCAAATCTCATTCTGTCTGATAATGGAAAGCAAGTGACAAGTGAAGACATAACGCATAAACTCCCAAACAACCCAAAGAGGTTTGATTATTGTCCCTGTGTCCTGGCAAAACAGGGATTCTGCTCAGATAGGTTTTATTTTGAGGTGCAGGTAAAGGGAATGACTGAATGGGATTTAGGAGTGGTCAGAGAATCCGTTAACAGGAAGGGAACGATCACCGCAATTCCTGAAGCTGGATACTGGATTGTAGTTCTGAGGAAGGGGAATCAGTATCTGGCTAGTGAGTCTTCCCCTGTCTCTCTGTCTCTGAGAGTGAAGCCTCAGGTTGTGGGTGTATTTGTGGATTATGAGGAGGGTCTGGTCTTCTTTTATGATGTGGAGTCAAGATCTCATATTTATTCTTTCACTGGTCAGTCTTTCACTGAGAAACTCTACCCATTCTTTAGCCCTTCTAAGAAAGAAAATGGTAAAAATTCAGCACCGCTGATTATCTCACATGTCAGATACAATGAATGAATTTACTAAACGACGAAACATGTCATTTTTATTTTTAGTGGTTTTCAAGCTTTTTCAAAACAATGATAAAAATGATACAATTGTGCAAATCATGTAACATTTTTCATTGTTTTTCTGAAGCTTCAGATATGTTTCTCAAGAAAAAATTCTACTTCTATAGCTGTACAAATTACATGTAAAATCTGAATAAAATCCTGTGTTTATTTCTTTAACTGGAGATGAAGGAGCCATCACATACAGTAAACACAAGAAGGACATTTTATAAACAGTAATCACCATATGTAATTTAATATGAAAACACAGCTCCGTGGGATAGAAAAAAATATTTATATTTAAAACATAATTACTTTAATCTAGCTTGCACTAACAGTTGTACACAGAAGCCATACCAGGCGGATGACGTAGGAAGTGACGAAAGCGAGAGCGCAGTGGAGAGAGATAAACAAAGCATCGGTCATGAATTAGAAGTACAAAACGAGGATTTGTAAAGAATGATGTCTGATGGATTTCAATATAAACCAAGAGGAGACTGGTTTTCCTTTGCTGGTTTTTCCTTTGGAAACTTTGCTTCCTTTGCTCCTGTAAACAAATGCTCACAGGCGCATGCGCAATGCCAGTGTCCTACATCTACACCCGGAGTATCTTCCGTGTACAACAGTTAGCGGAAGCTAGAGAGAAGTGATTATTACATTTTAAATATGTTTCTTACAAAAATGCATTGATTCGGTATAGGAGGCCTTTATTCATTCCCGGAGCTGTGTGGAGCACTTTTTATTATGAATGTATGCACTATACACCTAGGATGCCTTGAGGGTGAGTAAATAATGGGCTAATTTTCATTTTTGGGTAAACTAACCCTTTAAAAATGTAATGACTCAAAAGATTGTATGTATATATAGTTCTGCTCTATTTATTGTATTGGGAAGAACAGGATATTCTTTCACAACTTAGGTGTTAAACAGCTGTACAAACTGACCTCACACAGACAGTTTACTGCTGGAGAACTGACACAGTACTATGTTTTGCTACAGGAATCTGAAATGTATGTAATTGTTGCACACACAGAAGAGGCGGAGTTTTCTGGTGGCACTTACAGTCTTTTATTAGTCACACTGAAAAATGAATAAACACAGGAAGAAATTAGAAGAAATTTCATTGTGTTTTGATGTGACTGGCAGTGTGACTTCTTCATTAATGAGTCAAACTCCTGGCGCCTCACAGTCGCCCCCCCTAGCGTCACTCGCCAGTATATACAGGTCTAAGTGATTAAGTAGGCATCATTAAACACTATACAAAACTTTAGTTTATGTTAAAGCACCCGTATACTTAATAAATGATAACAAATAATAATAATAAAAATAAAAAAAAAATACACTGTTTGACTTTATACCTCTACATAATCTTTAGATTTAGATACATTCAAGGTCCCAAGAGGCTTTCTATCTGTACCATATGTATACAAAATGAAGATTATTGCATCCCACTTGGAATAAAATACATGATTTAAGTAGTATGTCACCTGGATTGTATGTCATACTTTTACATATTCTTTTGTTATTTAAAAACTGCTGTTTTAATTAGCTTAAACAAAACTGAAAATCATTACGAAGACTTTTGTCTCAAGATATATTGAATCATTTTAGCGAATCTCATTTGCTACTTAAATCTACAACATTTACCATCAAATATTAGATCAAGTAAGCACAGAATCGACTTTGTGCTGCTGCCTGTGTTTGCGTCAAGGATCAGACAATTTTGCACGTGTATGTTGAAAAGCGGATGTTTTGGAAAGTGCTATGCCACGTTTTGCTGCCATCTAGTGGTTTAGAGGAAAATAATATCAAAGACGCCTTTTACTCCGGGGTGCGTTTAGCCCCGTTCTACCATATATATGGCAATAAAATAAATATAATAACCATATTAGAATAATCTAATATTACAGTATATGTTACTTATATTAGTGCTTAAAAAATAACCCTTTAACTGTCAAACCCATTTTTGAACATAGACGTGAAAGTGCACTATTCCTAACTTAAATTGTTATAATTCATGAACAATTACATTTTTTAATATGATTTTGAAGTACCATTTCCAAGGTAATGCAATGTCAGATTTTAAACCCTTTAACTGTCACTGTCTGCTCTGTGGTAAGTTTATGTCAGGGTTCTGTCACTTCTGTCTAGGTTTTTTGTGGTTTTGTGACAGAGCCTTGGCACTCCCATCATGTCTTGTTTTCATGTTGTTTGCATGCCTTGTTTCTTGTTGGAGCGTCCTCTTCTGTCCATGTGATTTGTTTTGTGTTGTCTTGTGCTGTTGTTGCACGCAGCTCAAGTTTTTGGCTGGGTGCTTTCATGTTATGTTATGTCTTGTAATGTGTAGCACGCAGCTGGTTTTTCACTGGCTGCGTGCTTTCTTGTCATGCATTGTGTGAACACGCAGCTTATGAGTTTTCTCATTAGCTGCGTGTTTGTGTCTTGTTTTGCACATGGCCGGTGAATTGTTTTGCTGGCCATGTGCTCGTGTTTTTGTTTTTGTGTGAGCACATGGCTTTTGTCCTGTTTCCATGTGCCATGTGCTTTCATGTCTATTGTCTTGACCCACCCATCTTGTTTCCTGATAATTGGTTAATTTGCCCCACCTGTGTTTTCCTCATTACCTGCCTCGTTTGCTCTCTATTTATTGTCCTTGTGTTTTCAATCCTGTGCCAGTTCGTCATTGTATGTTCCCTGTTCATGTCCCGATCCTGTCCTGCCAAGCTGCCAGCAGTGTTTTTCCCCCAAGGGGTAGTTTTTGTTGTGGTTTTTGTTTTATGTTTATATTAATAAAAAGCCCATTCTCCTGCAACTTGAGTCCTCGTCTCTTCCCTACACCCCAACCTTGACAGTTTACTTCACCATGTTACAAATAAATTCTAATCTAATCATGATAAACGTTATTTGTGTTACAAATTAAGTAGGAAAAGTAATAGATTAATTTATGACAAGAGTGCATCTCAAAAATCTAAATCACAACAGGAGTTCTGTCCTTTGTCACAAAAAGACTTTCTTCAACTGAAAACTTAAAATCTCAAAATTCATCCTTTGAAAACCATTTTAAAATCAGACATTGCATTACCATGGAAATTGTACATGAAAATCATATTAAAAAATGTTTTCGTTCATTAATTATAAAAATTTTACTTCAGATCGTGCATTTTCATGTCGATGCTCAAGATAGGGAGTGACAGTTAAAGAGTTAAAATGGTTTTCAAAGGATGAATTCTGAATTTTTAAACTTTCAATTAATATATCATTTATGATCATTTCTAAAACATGATAGGGAAAAAGGCAACTAAAAAAGAATGGTCAGAACTCCTGTTTTGATGTAGGTTTTTGAGGTGCACTCTTGTCATAAATTAATATATTACTGTTCCTACATAATTTGTAACAAAAAACAATGATTCAAAGGCCCATTCATAGAAAAAGCCATTTACAGAATTCCTGAATGAATCAGACCTTTAAACAAATTGAATGAATGATTCATAAAGACATTTACCTCCATCTGCTGGCAGATTTAGTTTCTTATTTACAGTATAATTCCATTAAATAATAATAATAATAATAATAATAATAATAATAATAAACATTAAAGGGATTTTACCCCCCAAAATTTTAATTCTGTCATCATTTACTCACCCTCATGTGTTTTTAAACCTTTCTTTTGTGGAACATAAAAGAATACTGGTTCTCAACAAAGCTGTTTTGGATACCATTGACTTTCATTGTATTGTACAGAAAATACTGAGATGTTTCTAAAAATAAAAAAAAAATTCTTTCTAAAGCTACAATTTGTAATGTCTACTTGATACTTTCTCATTTAACACAAAAATAGCTTTAAATATTTTTTTAAAAAATAGCTTTTATTATCTTTGTGGGTATTTTTCAGTCAAATTTATTTTAGAATAAAATTAGATTAAATCATTAAATTACTTACATTAAAACATCATGTAGTTAGATTCCATTTCTTTAAATGACTGTCAGCCCTAATGTATTGTAATAAAAGGCGTATATATAGAATTGTGTGCAATCTGTCATGCCCACTGGAGTCTCGTCAGTAGGTCACGCATGCGCTAAGTCAAATAACCTTGAAACATAACCTACTTCAGAGTACTTTTTAAATGCACAAACCTAAGTGAATTAATACTGAATATTAAAGTAATGATTTTAATGTAAAACGTATGCAAATGCAAACGGTATGTGAAGAAATATGCAATATAATATGTGATAAAACATTATGATTTAAAAAAATGAATAGAGAGGTACATTTTAATGTGCTTCAAGTTGGGAGGAGCTGTGACATCACTCCAGGTGAGAGTGTTCAGTGAACAGAAAACTAAACTGAACAATTTGGCAAAATATTCTTTTTGAACAACAGAACATATATTCAGTCATTCCAAGACCTGTGAGCACAGCTGAAACCTCAAACACAGGTAAGTGATGGAAATATAAAAAAGATTTTACTGAACAGTTTATTGGTCTGCCTCTGTATATCTAACTGGAGTACACCTAGTTCGTGAGTCAAACACTCATTATTTTTGTAATTACTTGAAATGGTATCAAAATTGTATTAAGAGAACAGCATTTGCAGATTGCAAATTAAAGTTTGATGTGTGCAGAAATTTTGTCACACGACAGAATCAGGAAGCACATGAACTGCAGACAAACTGAAAGCTGAAGGTAAAAACTATGGTTCTGTTTTACACTGACATCACCTTACAGCTGATTTGTATGAAAACATTTTGTGATATTGATACCTGATTGTGTTTTCTTTTCCCTATTTCTTTCCAATTTGCCAATTTAAATTCACCCAGGTTTGAGATTGTTTTTATTTTTTTTTTTATTCAATTTAGCACTCCAACAAATGATTTTTTTATGATCAGTGAACTTTGTACTCATGTGTACTTTCTGCCTGAACAGCATGTTTGGCTGCTAACAGTGGATGAAGTCAGTTTGACATTTCAATATTCTCATGTTTCTTGGTCATATTTCATGAGACATGTTTTGTGTTCACTGTGTTTAATAGACTTAAAAAGGGAAATTAAGAGCAATGGCAGGATCTTCATTAGCATCCGAGGACAGGAGTCTGGATAACCCGCCATTATGTCAGTACCTAAAGAAAGAATGAAAGACAGAATAATAATAGTAATAAAATGAAAATAATTTAGGTTTTATTTTTCCTGCATGATATATTAATTGGTGATTGTTGATGAATTTTTATTCTTGATTTAATCATTTGCTTTGCATTTATCAGCTAGATGGTAAAATATCTTCTTCGTCTTCCATTTCAGCTCTGACAGGGGAGCTCCAGTGCTCAATCTGTTTGGATTTGTTCACTGATCCAGTCAGCACTCCATGTGGACACAACTTCTGTAAGAGCTGCCTGAACCAGTGCTGGAACAACAGTCAGACCTACAACTGTCCATTCTGTAAAGAAACTTTCAGTAAAAGACCCGACCTCAAGATCAACACAGCACTCAGAGAGATTGTGCAGCTCTTTAAGGAAAAGTCTGGTCAGAGTAAACCTGAGGTTCTTTGTGACATCTGTGAAGATATAAAGATGAAAGCACTGAAGATGTGCCTGGTGTGTAAGAGCTCTTACTGTAAAACTCACCTGGAGCCTCATCAAAGAGTCACACATTTAAAGAAACACAAACTGATTGATCCTGGGAATCTTGAGAACTATATATGTAAGACACATAGAAAACCTCTGGAGCTGTTCTGTAGAGATGATCAGACATGTGTGTGCTTGCTTTGTGGAATAAAAGACCACAAGAATCACAACACTGTTGCTATAGAAGAGGAGAGCGGAGAGAGGAAGGTAAATACAATGTGACCTTGGTGGATTATGGAAAATTATTGCATTACTAGGGTACTGCAACAGATACTCATTGAAACGTCTTCTGGGAGGTGCCATTTAATTTTTCTTTTCCAAAACATATGAACGTGATCAAGGTTGAATTCGGAACCGCATGCTAGCATATAACTACTACTATTTTTACTTTATACTTTTAGGCAAAAATAGTAAGTGTAGCCTGTTATGCAAATCCATTCGTCTTTTTTTCATTGCATGGATTCTTGCACCTGTTGCTGCAGTTCCGATGAATAGCGTTAATATACTGTTGAGATTTAAAGTATTGTATTAAGTATTGTGTAAAATAATGTTTTAATAATTTGTAATCTGCCCGTGTTATCATAAATTGTGTGAAAAGGAATAAAGTTATTGAAGTTCGACATTAGTGTTAAATTAGTCACTGCAGTAAATTATGTATAGGACTAGGTGTGTTTCATATGTCGCCATGTTTTTCCAATGAGACCATGTTGTGAATAAAGTATTTACCTATTTGTGTTAGATGGCATTGTCTAATCCATTGAGTGTCTGTATGTTGTGTCTGTAGCCTCATCTGATGAAGATGCAGACAGATGTGCGGCAGATGATCCAGAACACAATGAAGAGAATAGAAGACATCAGACACTTAAAAGAAGTAAAAAATGTGAGTATAAAAATATAATGCATTTATAATCTGACTGCTTACTTAATAAACAGTAACTGAATTTTCAATGGGTGAGCTGTTTTAAAACATAACATGTATGGATCGATCCTTTCTCTGATGAACAGGAATCATCAGAGAAAGAGAAAGCAGAGAGCGTTGAGCTTTTTACTTACCTAATGCGCTCCATTGAGAGATGTCAGTTTGAGCTGATGGAGATGATGGAGCAGAAGCAGAAAGCAGCAGTAAAGCAGGCGGACAAGCTGATTAAAGATCTGGAGCAGGAGATCACTGAGCTTAAGAAGAGAGACACTGAGCTGGAGCAGCTCTCACACACTGAGGATCACCTGCACCTCCTACAGGTCAGTGTCCTTCTGTTTGCTCACAGCACAGCACAGCGCTCCCCATGCTGAGGGATTTCTGCTCTCTCCTGCTGTAGATTTACCCATCGCTGATCAGACCTCCACACATCAGCAGCTCCACTGAGATCAGTATTAGTGACACTCAGATGAGTGTGGAGACTCTGACGAAAGCTCTAACTCAACTACAGGTGACTCTAGATGAGAAACTCAACACAACAGGTAAGAATATTTAAAATGCATTAAACGTGTGTTCTGTTGTTAAATCATGTTTAATATTTGATTTAAAATAATGTTAAGGAAATTAAAAATTTCAACATGCAATATCCCCTTCATAAAAAAAACGCCTAGTGTCACATGAAAAACTACAATATATGAAGAGTTCAGATGCAAAACCAGTAAAAGCCATCTCGGTCAAAAATGAGATAATGATACTAAGTGAATGCTCCTGACACATAGTATACATCCATCAAATACTTTTATTTCAAACTCACTAAATTCCAGCCTCAGCCCAATCAGAACTGCCAATACTTACATATAAACCTATACAAAGTAGCCAGAAAGAAATGCTCATTTTAAAGAAATACGTCAGATGAATTTAGCTGGTTTTGCATCTGAACGCTTCATATATAGTTCATTTTTGAGTGACTCAGTTAATAATAAATTAATACTAATAGTGTTCTAGACAACATGTTTTCACCCTAGTGTTTGCCATATATGCCTCATAATCTATCAATGTCAATTGTCTCCATAGTTCAGAAGATAATGCAGCATGCAGATACAGAAGTCAGTGACACTGAGATTGTTCACAAGACAGTGCAGCAGTATGGAGGTATGTGGGTTAATGACAATAAGAGCGTCCACAATAAAGAAAAGAATTTTAAAAATGGCATTTAAAACACATGGCAAGTTCTTAGAAATTTACTTTTTACATTAGTTTATTACTTTTATGCTTTTATACTATTTTCTAGATATTATGCAGTGCAACTATTTATAGTAATTTTCTCCTTACACATTGGATTATTAAAGTTTTATGCAAAGTTTGGGAACCCTGCAGGATCTGTGAAAATGTAAATAATTGTAACAAAATAAGACAGATCATACAAAATGCATGTTATTTTTTTATTTAGTACTTTCCTGACTAAGATAAGCTGAAATTATTAAAATAACCCCCTTTAAAAGTTTGGGAACACTTGCTGTGTGTGGTTACCTGGATGATCTGCAACTATTTTTTTTTGTTGTTGTTGTTTTTGTTTGTTTGTTTTGTTTTGTGATGGTAGTTCATGAGTCCCTTGTTTGTTCTGAACAGTTAAACTGAGCACTGTTCTTCAGAAAAATCCTCCAAGTCCTACAGATTCCTCAGTTTTCCAGCATCTTTTGTAAATTCGAACCCTTTCCAGCAGTGACTGTATGATTTTCAGATCCATCTTTTCACACTTAGGACAATTGAGGGACTATTTAAAAAGGCTCAAACATTCACTGATGCTCCAGAAGGAAACACAATTTGTTAAGAGCCTGGGGGTGAAAATTTTTGAACATGATGAAGATTTTTTTCTTATTTTAAGTATCAAGTATCATTCTTTTCCATTTAGCACTGCCCTTCGGAAGCAACGGAAGATACTTGCATGTTTCCTGGAAGACAAATTAAGTACAATTTACCTTGATGTTCAAATTCAAAACATTTTCACCCCCCAGCTCTTAATGCATTGTGTTTCCTTCTGGAGCATCAATGAATGTTTGAACCTTTTTAATTGTTGTGTTTGAGTCCCTCAGTTGTCCTCATTGTGAAAAGATGGATCTCAAAATCATACAGTCACTGTTGAAAGGGTTCAAATATGCAAAAGATGCTGGAAAACTGAAGAATCTACAGGACCTGGAGGATTTTTCTGAAGAACAGTGCTCAGTTTAACTGTTCAGAACAAACAAGGGACTCATGAACAAACATCACAAAACAAAAACAACAGTCGTAGATCATCCAGGTAACCACACACGGTATTAATAACCAATGGTTCCCAAACTTTTGAAGGTGGTTATTTTAATAATTTAAGGTATTTTTTGGTCTTGTGGACTATATGTAAACATCTTTTATGTCAAATATCTTACCCAGGACAGTACTAAATAAAAAATAACATGTATTTCTTATTTTGTTAATATTATTCACATTTTCACATATTCTGCAAGGGGTTTCCAAACTTTTGCATAAAACTTTATATGTATTTTTCATAAATAGTATGTTATATTCATTAAAAGTATCGATAATTATTAATACATGTCTCTATGTTTTTGAAAACTCACACCACATGACGATTTACTTTAACCTTTCCTTTTCCTTTTCCTGTAAAAAGGTCAAATTATCTGATATTTTACAAAACTGATTGACCGTGACACACATGTGCTGGGTCTTTTCTGTGATATTTTCCACATGTTGGTAGCAAAACATGACTTTGATTTGGTGTACAAAAGTTTCAATTCAGTTAAAATATGCTGTGCATTTTCAGTGTATTCAGGTCATGCAATCTATGTGAAATGCCTTGTAATGTATTAAAGGAGTAAATGATTAACCCACAATATAGTCTATAAAATCAAGTATACAAGTTGTATTGTGCAGTTGTTTTTCATATCTCATCTCTCTCTTTCAGAAGGTGTGACTCTGGATCCTGATACAGTTGTGTCTGTTATCTCCCCAGTTCAGAAGGCAATGCAGCGACATGCAGGTACACGGGTCAAAGACAATAAAAGACTACATTGTTTTCATATTGAACGCATGAAAATTGTTGTGTTGTGAAGTGTTATATTCATATCTGATCTCATCTCTTTCAGTGGCTGTGACTCTGGATCCTGATACAGCTCATCCAAATCTCATTCTGTCTGATCACGGAAAACAAGTGAGATATGGAGACATTCAACGTGAACTCCCAGACAACCCAGAGAGGTTTGACTGCTGTCTGTGTGTCCTGGCAAAGGAGGGATTCAGCTCAGGACAATTTTATTTCGAGGTGCAAGTAAAAGGAAAGACTGATTGGGATTTAGGAGTGGTCAGAGAATCCATTAATAGAAAGGGAATGATCACAGCAGTTCCAGAATCTGGATACTGGATTATAGTGCTAAGGAATGAGAATGAGTATCTGGCTTGTGAATCGTCCTCTGTTTCTCTGTCTCTGAAAGTGAAGCCTCAGGTTGTGGGTGTGTTTGTGGATTATGAGGGGGGACGGGTCTCCTTTTATGATGGAGAATCCAGATCTCTCATTCATTCTTTCACTGGTCAGTCTTTCATTCAGAAACTCTTTCCATACTTCAGCCCTAATGATAATAAAGAAGGCAGAAATGCAGCTCCACTGATGATTAGACACAATAAATAAATGTACACCACAAACATGAAAATAAGATTTAAGACTACAGTGCGAATATTTTCTGTTTTCAAATAATGGGATATATTATCACACACACACACACACACACGCACACACACACACACATGTTTGTTTTTGTGAATTGTGGGGACTTTCCATAGACTTCTATAGATTTTATACTGACCAAACGATATTGTCTATCCCCTAACCCAACCCTAACCCTAAACCTAGCCCTCACAGAAAACATGTTTGCATTGTTACACTTTCAGATAAACATCATTTACTATTTTAAATATTTTTTTAACATTGTGGGGACCGCAGGAAAAAAAAAATTCAGGTTTTACTATCCTTGTGGGGACATTTGGTCCCCACAATGTAGCAAAAACAAGTACACACACACACACACACACACACACATACATACATACATATGGGTCAAAAATGCTTGCTCAAGTCATTTTTAAACTGCTTTAAAGTAAAATTACATGTAAAATGTATCTGACGCAGCTGTATGTTAATAGTTTTTGTTGTTGTTTGTCTGTTTTTAGCAATTTGTACATTTCTTTAATCAACAACATAATAAATTTAATAAAATGTCATAAACACATGACCCAACATATTATCCTTAAGCAGCTATAAACAATAGGTCTACTATAACTCAGTAGCATAACAGGTCCTGGTTTCTGGTTTATGGGGTGTGCGTTATTATCAAAAATGATATAATGTATGAGGGTGATTTTTGTGGATAATCATAATTAATATTTTGCTCAGTGTATTGTTGTGTCATGGCTTGTCATGAATAAATACATATGATATGATGAATAAAACCGCCAGTAAGTGGCGGCAAGTGTCTGTTTTAATAAATGACTCATTGAATCCTTCAATCAAACGATTCTTTAAAAATGGCTGATTCAGTTATGATCGAAACAAGTTGACTGTCTTTATGAATGGATCATTGAATAATTGGCTCACTCGATTCGTTCAAAAAAGATTAATTTAGGGAAAAAAACACTGTGTTGCTCTGAGACGCACAACAGTTCTGTTCCAACTTAGTTTGGAACTATTTAACTTGCAAAACAGGAAAAAAGACAAAATGTGTCTAAAATGTAACTCACTCAATCAACTTGTCTGTTTAACTGATATATAAAATTAATTTAACACTGGTGATCTCACACACCTGATGATTCGTGTTATATTACTTAATCATATCATATAAAGATACAAAATAAAAACTGACAGAATATTTTTTTCTTTATTTTTTCGAATTACAGAGGCATTCTAACTGCATTCTAATATAATGCATTCCTTTTGCGCGAAAAATGACGACAACGTGTGAGCAAGCACACAGCTCGTTAATTCCAAGCTCTGATTGGCCAATATTTAGTTTATAAATTATTATACGCAGAGAATTTTATCATTTAATTTACACAATAGGTTTTACATAATACACCGTTTTTTATCTAAGGGGGATGGTGGTTTTACAGAGGGGATACTTTTTGTAATTATTATTATTATTTATTTATTTATTTTATTTATTTATTTTTTTACAGGGGTGATGCCATCCCCTATCTGTCAACAGATACGTGACTGTAAAGCAGCTATACAGATAAAAGAAGCAGGTACAACAAATGATAAAGTATCAGTACCTCTGACGAATTTGGTGTTCAATCAGTCAAGCTGTTAAAAGCTCCTAAGTTCATGAGTCTTCGAATGATTCATTTATTTAAAGAACCGAGTTTTTTTTTTTTTCGTGAATCGGACTGCACTGGTCGCTGCTGAAAAGCGCCGTAGGATTTGCAGCACACTTGTGGTGCGTTAGGTCAAAAAATATGTAAATACAAGTTATGCCCACAAAATAATATTTTATTGAATATGAGATCTTTTTATTATTATTATTTGCAAGAGAAATCTACAGAAGAATCTAACATTCAATAGTGAAGTAAATTCTGCTGTGTTCCGCGAGAAAAGATAGGAGGAGCTGTGACATCACTGTGAGTAAGGGCTTTCAGTTAAAGTGAAACTTTAAAGTTAAACAGAAACTAACAAACGAACAGACACTGCCGAACAGTTTTTTGTCTTTAAACAACATTTATTCAGGGATTCCTCACTCGCAGGTACGTAATGTTAATAAGCTATGGGGCCTACATGATTTTACTGAACATGTACAGTTTTAATATTGTGGTCTCTAACTGGAACTGGAACTCTAACGAACTAGGCAAAGGTCAGGGTTGAACAAAACCAGGTTTATGCATAAGTCAAATAAACAACTAGTTTGCTAAATTTAGATTAGCTTAATTAAAAAGATATCAGAATTGTATTGATAGTATGCCATTTAATTGGTTGCAAAGTGGCGTTTGAATTCAAGAAACAGGAGTGAAATCTGAAGGTGAACATTTTGATTAAGTGATTTAATAATAATAATTATAACACTAATAATTTGTATAACAGCTGTTGTGTAGCATTAACCATGTTAACGTGGTTGTGATTTTGTCCTATATAGGCTCAAAAATAGAAATAAACAACGGCAGAATCTTCACCAGTATAATCAAAACGAAGCGAGGCCAGGAGAACGAGTATGGACAAACCTCCAATATGTCAGTAACATAAAGAATGTTTTTTTTGCATGAAGACTAATTTCTGATTGTTGATTAGGTCTTCTGACTTAATTTGCATGTATTCAAAGATTCTAAGCGTGTGATAAACGGTACGTCTTTCTCTTCAGCTCTGTCATCCTCCAGTGTTCCTCTGGCAGAGGAGCTCCAGTGCTCGATCTGTCTAGATGTGTTCACTGATCCAGTCAGCACTCCATGTGGACACAACTTCTGTAAGGGCTGCCTGGACCAGTGCTGGAACAACAGTCAGACCTACAAATGTCCATTCTGTAAAGAAACATTCAGTAAAAGACCCGACCTCAAGATCAACACAGCACTCAGACAGGTTGTGCAACTCTTTAAGGAAAAGTCTAGCCAGACAAAATCTGAGGTTCTCTGTGACATCTGTGAAGATAAACAGATGAAAGCGCTGAAGATGTGCCTGGTCTGTCAAAGCTCGTACTGTCAAACTCACTTGAAGCCTCATTACAGAGTTGAAAAGTTAAAGAAACACAAACTGATTGATCCTGTGGAGAATCTTGAGGACTGTATATGCCAGAAACATGAGAAACCTCTGGAGCTGTTCTGTAGAGATGAGCAGATATGTGTGTGTTTGCTCTGCGCTGTAACAGATCACAAGACTCACAACACTATTGCTTTAGAGGAGGAAAGTAGAGAAAGAAAGGTAACAACATGCATAGTGTAACATGACATTTGTGTTGGATGAAGTTGAATCTGTTGAGTGTCTGTATACTCTGTTCTTTCTGTAGCCTCAGTTAATGAAGATGCAGACAGACGTGCAGCAGATGATCAAGGACAAAATGAAGAGAATACAAGATATCAAACACTCAGCAAAACTTCAAAAAGTGAGTACTCACAGAAAATGTCGTATTTTGTCTCAAGATGTGTTTTTAAAAATTCCTTAGGATAATTTTTACATTGCCTTAGAAATAACAATAAAATAAAATAAATGGTTTCGTTTAAACCTCAAAGTATGACTTAATATTAATCAGAAATATTTATTTTTCCAAATGTAAAAGCATTCATGGCAAAGTAAAAAGATCATTTATTACACAAAATAAGTTGAATTTTACCTATTTTAACCAAGTATGATCTATATTAATCAATGAAAGGAGAACTCCACTTGCAGAACAACAATTTACAAATAATTTACTCACCCCCTTGTCATCCAAGATGTTCATGTCTTTCTGTCTTCAGTTGTAAAGAAATTATGGTTTTTGAGGAAAGCATTTCAGGATTTTTCTCCATATAATGGACTTCATTGGTGCCCTGATTTTGAACTTCCAAAATGTAGTTTAAATGCAGCTTCAAAGGGCTCTAAACGATCCCAGCCCAGGAAGAAGGGTCTTATCTAGCGTAATTTTTTTTTTAAATAAAAATTTGTATACTTTTTAAGCACAAAAGCTTGTGTAGCACAGGCTCTGGGATGCGTGCCCACACGTGTCCACTATGAATCACGTCTAAGTTCAATGTCTGTGTACTCCGGCTCAGAAAAGTAGAGTATGGCGCAAAACTCCATCTCATTTTCTCGTACAACTTCAGAATCGTCTGACATTGTTGTACCTTCTTGTTTGTAAACAGCGTTTGACTTACTTGCACTTCCTTAGTCTTTGCGTGTTCGCTTTGTAAACACTGAGTCTGTAGTTCCGCCTACGTTCTGCAAGACCTTTCGACGTGATTCAATAGTACGTAGCGTCGTGGACGTGCATCCCAGAGCTAGTGCTACATGAGTTTTTGTGCTTAAAAAGTATACAATTTTTTTTTTTTCCGAAAAAAAAATGACAAATCGTTTCACTAGATAAGACCTTTCTTCCTCAGCTGAGATCCTATATAGCCCTTTGAAGCTGCATTTAAACTACATTTTGGAAGTTCAAAATCGGGGCACCAATGAAGTCCATTATATGGAGAAAAATCCTGAAATGGTTTCCTCAAAAACCATAATTTCTTCTGACTGAAGACAGGAAGACATAACCATCTTGGATGAGAAGGGGGTGAGTAAATTGTTTGTAAATTTTGGAAGTGGAGTTCTCCTTTAAGCCTTGAATTGATTTAATGTGATTCCCTGGCAAGATTTCAATAAATTCAACATTTTGATAAATAGTACTAGCTAGCTACCAATCTCTTAGCAAGAAGTAGCACATATTAGCATGCTAAATGCTAACTGCTCTGTAAAGCAGCAAATACATACTTTTTATGTATCTGTCTTCACCGCAACAGTAACCTAGTGTAATTAAAACAATTCAAAATCCTAATAAAATAGCTTCAAACAGCAATTAAGGGGCCAAACACAACATAGGCAAAATAAAGAGAGATAAATGGAACATCAGAGCACCTACAATGACTAATTAAAGCTATTTTAAAATTATAAATTATAAATTATTATTTTAAATTATAAATATAATCATGTGCTTTACAGGTTCATCTCTTTTGACCAAACTGATTTGGTCAATGTGTGAGGCAATAATGGCACACACAAAGTTTGGATAAGGATGTAAGGAAGAAATAGTCAGTATATCAACATTTGGTGTCAATATGTGAAAGCTCTGCAGAAATGCAGCCTCAGTTGCAGTTTGACATCTCACCTTCAAATTTGTTGATGCGGTAAATGAAAACAATTTCATCTATTAACACAAAATCCATGACTTTTTGCCAGCATGGCTTGAAGATGATCTGACTCAAATTTCATGAAAATTGGACGGTTTAGGAGGAGTTAGAAAAAGTAGGTTTTCAAAGTGAATTAAAATGGAGAACTGGATGTCAGTTATAGAAATTAATAAAATTAATATGAATGATCTTGGCATGATCCAAGGAATCTGTCAACATCAGTGTCATGATAATAGGCTAAATTAATGCATTCATAAATATAGAATTTTTACAGCAAAATTCAAAATGGCCAATGGGAAAGTTGCACTGAATCAAAAGAGACCAGTCTTGTGATTTTTTGCCATCTCTTTAACATTAGGTGGCACTGTGTTGAAACAGTGTTGGTAACACGTGACATTTTACTCACAGCATTCCATGCTTCCATGTTTCTGGATTTAACGCCTAAGACGTTAAATGAACCTGGCGCCGGTCAGGTGGTACAGATGTCACCGGTCCAAGTCGTAGTTCTCAGAACATTCTGAGCTTACAAGTTATAATGACGAGTTCTGGAGCATGTAAACCTTTGGTGATAGTGATAGTGTTGCCATAGAAACATAATTCAGGTCTGAGTAGAATAGCTGCGTCTCATTTCGGAAGCTGCGTCCTCTGGAGGTCGCATTTGAAGGCTGCATTTATCATTAAGGATGTTTAAAGGGGTCATTGGACGCAAAGTTTGCTTTTACATGTTGTTTGAACAGTGTTGTGTTGACACTGTATGTACAAATCTACCCTATAATGATAAAAATCCATGCAGTGGTTTTTAATTAATCTGTAAAAATAATATCCCTTTTTTTTAAAATCGAGCCATTCTCAGATGCCTGTCGGTGTGGCGTCATACCCACAGAGGCCGCTCCCATGATAGCTGATTGACATGAGCGTCTTACCTCAGATCAGCTGTAACAGTCCGACCTCCACTGTTTCGATGCCGGAGCAGGGATGTAAGTTAGACAAGAATATCTCCGATTGAGCGATTGAGGTGTTGTGTTGCTGGATGTAATAATGAACATAGTGGTCGTCATTTACTCCTGACATCTGAGCCGCTGAAGATGCAGTGGATTACATTTGTTTGTGAAGGTAATGTGCCTCCCGATCTACATAAATGTGTCTATGTTCGTGTAAATCATTTGTGATCCAGCTTCACCTACAGCAGAAGTGAGAAGAAGGTTTTTTTTATGAATCTCTGCAATCACCTTTCTTAATAAAGTAAACAGGCTCGTCACTCCACAGAGAGAAGAGAGGGGCGGAGCGAGCAGAGCTCATTTGCATTTAAAGGAACAATCCCCCAGAATGGGATGATTTTTGCAGAGATTTTTGGCAAGGTAAAAAGTGTGTTGTTTTACACAACCGTTGAGAATTTTTAACCAAAGTATATTATAGACTTTTCATTAAGACCCTAAAGAATCATAACAACTTGTGGAAAATGGGCATCCGATGTCCCCTTTAAGAATTTATTTAAGAAAAACAACCATAATAAAAGTGACTTGTGTTCCTTGTGAGGTGTACAATACTATAATTTCTTTTGTGCTTCGCAATTTAACAGTTACTTTTCTTAAATGAAACTTCCTCGATGACATATGCAGCCTTCAAATCCGACCTCTGGAGGAAGCAGCCTTCAAAATGAGACACAGCTATTGTCACGTGTTGTCATCTCGGAATTGCAGTAATTACGACATGGTGTGAATGCAGCAACACACACCATACACTACAGCATTGTGGAGATACAGCCTCACACTATTTTGGCATGCTCTTTTTTGAATTCATTCGCACATTATTCGAGAACGGTTTGACTAATCAGCCTAATCAAACTTTTTGCGAGCATGGTTGAAAGATGACCTTAGCCAATTTTGCTGAAAATCAGACACTTAGGATGAGTTTTGAAAAATAGTCTTTTGAAAAGAAAAAATATATATATTAGAGAAACAAATTACTTATAAAAAAGCGGGAGAAACAATTGAGATATTAAAGAGATTGTTTTGTGATTTTTTTGTAAAGTTCATTATTTTATGTATTGTGATGTTTTAATATGAATTAATAAAAATATTTATATGTCGTTAATTTATCAGGAAACATCAGAGAAAGAGAAAGCAAACAGTATTGAGCTTTTCACTGATCTGATCCGCTCCATTGAGAGATGTCAGTCTGAGCTGCTGGAGATGATGGAGCAGAAGCAGAAAGCAGCAGAGGAAACAGACTGATGAGTTGATTAAAAAGCTGGAGCAGGAGATCACTGAGCTAAAGAGGAGAGACACTGAACTGGAGCAGCTCTCACACACTGAGGATCACCTGCACCTCCTACAGGTCAGTGTCCTTCTGTCTGCTCACAGCACAGCACAACACTCCCCATGCTGAGGGATTTCTGCTCTCTCCTGCTGTAGATTTACCCATCACTGATCATCCCTCTACCCACCACCAGCTGCACTGAGATCAGTATAAGTGACCCTGAGATGAATGTGGAGACTCTGAGGAAAGCTCTAACTCAACTACAGGAGACTCTAGATGAGAAACTCAGCAAAACTGGTAAGACAATCTCAGATTTTTTGACAGTAATAATTTTGTTTAGGAATGAATCCTAAGATCTGGAAACAAGTTTGTATTTCTGGTTTCATCATCCCGAAGTTACTGGGATTTTTGAATAAATGTGAAATAAGTCCATGGTTAAGCTTAAGATATTTTAATGTTTTATTCTATAACATGAAATATATCAGAAACACTTAGAAGATTTTTCAAAAGTTTTAAAAAGAAAATGCTGTTGTCTTGGCATTCCAAGACATGGTTGTCCAGCATTTCGTTGGTTGAATATAAACAAACTATGTATGCTCTTTTTCTGTTTTCTTTAGGCATGTACCGTAGCACAGATTTTGACTAATTAATGTCTCCCATTAGCCATTGGCTAACACAGTTTTAAACTTTACTCTCCAGTGATTGAATTATAGGCTACGAATAAGTTTAGAACATTTAGATGACAACCATTTAACAATCTTAACAAAACAAACAAAATAATGCAATCCTTTTGCTAAATGATTTGCTAGTGTGGATGATTTGTCATGGCACATGATACACTCTCTCAATGTTATAGTTAAAGAAACTGTAGAAATACACTATATTCTGACATATATATTCACCAATGTCAGTAAATCATGGGCATAGAGAACAGGCAGAGACACAAACATCCATTACAAATTGGGAGCTGAAGACAAACTAAACTTCTTTCATAATCTTTTTTTTAATAATTTATCTCCACAGTAGTAATGAAGAGGATGCAGCAACATGCAGGTACAATCTGTGATGTGAATTCACATTTTCACACAATAGTAATTGGATTTTTTTTTATACATTTCAACTGAATAGATATTAAACCCATTAACGTTCATTTCTGATCTTTCTCAGTGGATGTGACTCTGGATCCTGATACAGCTCATCCAATACTCATCCTCTCCGATGATGGAAAACAAGTGACATACGGAGACGTTAAGCATGAAGTCCCAGACAACCCAGAGCGGTTTGACTCTTGTTGCTGTGTCCTGGCAAAAGAGGGATTCAGCTCAGGAAGATTTTATTTTGAGGTCCAGGTAAAAGGAAAGACTGAGTGGGATTTAGGAGTGGCCAGAGAATCCATTAACAGGAAGGGAATGATCACAGAGAATTGTAAATATGGATACTGGACAGTAGTTCTCAGGAATGAGAATGAGTATGAAGCTTGGGAGTCTCCCTCTGTCTCTCTGTCTCTGAGAGTGAAGCCTCAGGTTGTGGGTGTATTTGTGGATTATGAGGGGGGGTCAGGTCTCCTTTTATGATGTGGAGTCCAGATCTCATATTTATTCTTTCACTGGTCAGTCTTTCACTGGAAAACTCTACCCATTCTTTAGCCCTGGTAATACACACAAAGGTAAAAATGTAGCACCACTGATCATTTCACGTCAGATGCAATGAATACATTTACACCCCAAATATGAATGTGAATGTGAATGGGACTATAAATTAATATGTGCTGTTGTTAAGTGTTGAGACATGTCATGGTTTTCCAGCTTTTTTTTTTTTTTTTTTTTGGGAGATGTAAAGGAGGCTCACAATTTTGAATACTTTTGTAGAGGAACTGGAATTTTCTCTTGAAGTGAGCCCTTCTAAAGTTCATTTCTTGGATATGTGCGTGTATAAACATGAAAGAATTTTGAAAACTACTTTGTACACAAAATAAACTGATCGTAATATCAGTTACTAGCTTTTACTAGCTACGAGTTTCCAGCCACCCTTACGAAAAAAGAAGTTTATTCAAGTGTGCTATTAGTATACTTCTTTTAAACTAAAAATAGGAAAGTATACTTTGTCTACTTTTTATGTACTTCTCAGAAATGTGCTTTACATACTTCTCAAATATATTTAAAATGACATTTAAGTATACTTGACTTATACTTAGAAAAAGTCTAAATATATTTGAGCTATACTTGTGCTCTGAGAATGTGTGTTTTCATTGTTATACATGAGAGATGCTAACACATCTTCTGTAAAGTGAAGAAGAAACCAAAACAGATGCTTCCACACTGTAAAAAATGCAAATACATATTTTCCATTTTACGAAACATTTTGAGTCTCAAATACTAAAAAATGCTATTTTCTTGAAACTATATAAAAACCCTTGTCAGACCAACAAAATTACCCCAAATGTTGTCCCAACTAGTCACTGTTGTTTGTCTGAACAAAGAATTTCATATTGTCAAAATTTTAAGGCTTTGTAAGTTCCCAGCATGCATTGCAGCATGAATAAATTATCCTGTTATAGGATTATTGTTTTGCTATTTGCTGACTTCATTTAAACTTTTTTTGTTGTTGTTTTGTCATTATTGTTAGTTATTTGTTGTACTGTGACATAAAGATCTCATATTTGTAATATTTGCTAATTGCCACCATTCTTGAGGGTTGTGTGTCTAGTTTTGAGGCCTAGATTCTTTTCAACCACTTATGTCCATTTCCTGGGTATCTTAGTCTTGTAAAATGCTTTACAAATAAAGATTGTGTTGTTTACATATAAGACTAAGTTATTTATAATGTGTTCAGATATTCATATAACAAAATATATATAAATTAATACCTAATTAGGGACATAGTAGTATACTTGAAGTATGATTTAAAGTTCACTTGAAAAAAAAAAAACACTTCAGTATACTTGCAGTATAACACTACTAAACTAGTACTTTACTGAGACTATACTTCAAAGCGTACTAAAAATGCATAAAAAGTATTTTAATTAGCAAACTATCAGTATACCTATTAGTTCACTTTTAGTATAGTTGCAGTACAAACTGAAAACATAGATGCAAACTAGTTGTGTACTCAAAGTTTACTACTGTTAAACTTAAAGTATTCTTAAAAGTATACTTTTATATACTAGACAGTGGGCCAATTTAGTCCCAAGGAGTATTAAAATAGTACACTTAAAAGTATACTACTAGTACACTGCTATTTGTATACTTACTACAAAAAGTATACTTAAAAGTATACTTGAACTTTACGTAAGTATACTTAATAAAATAAACTTGATGTATATTTCTTTTTGGTAAGGGCATCCTCTTTAAAAAAGGGGTTTACCCAGGGGTGTCGTTAGGGCTAATCATTAGGGGCTCGAGCCCCGAAAGATTTTTCTTTAGCTCCGAATGTTTTTGTATCGCCGTTTGATTTCAGAGGAATTCACAAAATTTGTCAAAGTTTGAATTAATTAATCAAAAGCCGGTCATTACACTTCACGGTCATTACACACAACACATCGCGACATAGACTAGTATCTGTAAACAACGCCGTGTAAGGCTGTTGTAGAAATAAATAAAAGTTGTTTTATGCATTTAAATAAACAGACATGCTAAAACAAATAAAACAATAAAATATAAGGTGAGAAAAAATACAACATTTCATAGGGCCCTAAACATAACTTAACTTTTGATAAATTGACGTTAAATTTTATAAGTTTCATTGTTTTAATTAATTAGACATGTTTTCTTGATTAATAAAATTAAATTTACCCATTAAAAAGGAGTCCAGAAAAATTAAAACAGAAAAAAAAAAACAGAATTTAGAAAAAAAAGGAATTTTATTTGTGTAATATATTTTTGTAAAGTTATAATTTTGTAATAATACTTTGATATGTTTGCAGTGATTACTATTTTTTTATGTTTTTTCATGTAACAATGTTGTTTTGGGCCACTGCTTTGGCAAAGTATCTGTCAAATGAACTAAAATCGAAAGCACAATATGACTTTGCTCACACGATGAGTTCATGATCCAGTGTTTTCAGAGTATCAGAGGGGTGAGTCAGTTCATCAACCTTTTGTCTTTGTTCAATTTGCACACTGCGCATGGGTTACCTTATAGGTCTTATTTTTGAACTCTCAAAGTGCAACAGATTCATTAATTTAACTTTAAAATATATCAAATTTTTTCTGGGGGGTATACCCCCCGGACCCCCCTAGAAGGATCCAGGTTCACCCACCTGTGTCTAACAAAATCTTACGTAATTATGATGTGAGCTCCCATCCACCACTACTAGCCCCTGATTATTGCCACCAGCCCCAGATGTTTTCAAATCCTAGAAACGCCCCTGGGTTTACCCAAGAGTCAGTTCTATAGATTAAGAAGGATTTTCCATTCAGATTCTGTTTTTTTTTTTCGAAAAGTTATGTGCTATGAAATAGAAATTTTTGGATAGAGGATATCCCACAAAATAAGTTAATGATGCGTTTGATACAGTGTTTCATAAAAAACACAAGAAGAAAAAAACTTTCATTTACCTTTATTACTACTTATTCAACAACATCTTATCAGATAAGAAAGATTTTTAACAAAAAACACTGCCATTTGATGTCTTCGGACCCTGAATTGAGTCATCCAAGAACAGGTCAAAAATATAAAATTAACTATATTTTTACATGTGCTTCAACCCATTTTGTGTTATTCAATGTCCATGTGGTTTGTGTTATGTGGGAAAAACATCTCGACAACTGAA
Source organism: Labeo rohita (assembly GCF_022985175.1). Taxonomy (NCBI): domain Eukaryota; kingdom Metazoa; phylum Chordata; class Actinopteri; order Cypriniformes; family Cyprinidae; genus Labeo; species Labeo rohita. The sequence goes on from NC_066883.1 coordinate 18,034,932, forward strand.
ACAAAGGATCAGTGAACATAAGAGTTTAATTAGGAGAAAAGATATTACGTATCCATTTGCTGCACACTTCCTTTCTTTTAATCATGATGTGTCATCCTTACGCATTTTGGGGACTAAAACTGTTCCACCAAGAGGTGGTGACATTAAGACATGGATTGTTTTGGATTGTGACTTTGCAAACTTTATCAACCTTGGGGTTAAATAATGAAGCATCGTTTAATGTAATGTTGTAAAGTATTTATTTATTTATTTATTTATTTGTATATCTGTATATATTGTAAACTTTTTAAGATGAAATCTGTTGATATTGTGACTGTACAAACATGATTATTTTTGTGTTTGCATAAAGGAACATCATTTATTTGTAATGTTGTTAAGTTTTTCCTACTGGATATTTGAGCCCTTGTTATTTATGACATATATCATAAATATGGCATTCATTGGTTGTGAGTGTATTTTAAAATTGTCTTGTCTTTAATAGTATACATATGCCTGATGAAGCTCAGTGGACCGAAACATTACTTGTGACAATAAACTTTAATATTTAACAAGTACTGATAGTGTGCAGGATTGCATCTTTTTATATTTTTGATTCAACAATGGTTTTCCAGCTTAGAAAATCTGCTATAATTATCAGTTAAATCTACTAAATATTGTGCAGTTGCATCAGCTAAAGCTAAAAAAAAAAAAAAAAAACAGAAAACAGGCTCTGTCAATCCCCCACAGCCTAATTTTCATTAGAAAACATTAAAAATTGCCTATCCTCAGTATATATTTTGAAAATATTTACATGTATTTATGTTGTACATTGTATTTATTTATATTATATATAAATATATTTCATATAAACTTAACATATTTTTCTTAAACATATACATGCATGTGCGTGTATATATACATAATAAATATTCATAGTACTCACATATATTATGTACACAAAAACGTTTATTTTGGAGATATATATATATATATATATATATATATATATATATATATATATATATATATATATTGTATTATATTGTAAAGTCCTTCACGTAATTTTAATAAAATATCATAAACCAATTTATTAACTGTTGAAAAACGCTGCAGAAAACACGACTGTCATCTGCTACACAGTTGTGATTTGTCACGTCAAAAATATGTAAACACGGGTTGTATTCACCTATTTTTTATATCTTATAACAAAAAAAAGGGAAGAAAAAAAAGATGGGAGTGTCTCTGATATCACTGGAAGTGAGTCCTGCCGCAAGTGAAAATGAAACTAAACTGATCTGAAAACCGCTCAACTAAGGAAACAAGCAAAAGATTGATTGATTGATTGGTAATCTAAGACCACAGCTAATACTTAATTCAGGTAGGTGATAGTAACGTTTACTAAACCACTGTGTAGCCTAACATATAAATCGTTGTGCAATACCAGGTTTATGCATACGTCAAATACACAGCTTTGTTTGGTTGTAAAGAGAGTGGCGTGTGCTGTGAAAACTTAAGAATCAGGAAGCAACTGGAGACAAGGTGAAATCTGAACATGAAATTCTAATTATATTTTAAATAACATTTTTAACCAAGATACCCCTTAACAAAAAAAGTATACTTCGTTTATTTTATTAAGTATGCTTAAGTAAAGTTCAAGTATATTTTTAAGTATACTAGTAAGTATACAAATATCAGTGTACTAGTAGTATACTTTTAAGTGTACTATTTCTATACTCCTTGGGACTAAATTGGCCCACTTTTTCTAGTATATACAAGTATACTTTTAAGTATAACAGAAGTAAACTTTGAGTACACAACTAGTTTACATCTATGTTTTTAGTTTGTACTGTAAGTATACTAAAAGTGAACTTATAGGTATACTGATAGTTTACTAATTAAATACTTTTAGTATATTTTGAAGTGTAGTCTCAGTAAACTACTACTTTAATGGTTTTATACTGCCGGTATACTCGTAAATTTTCTTTAAGTGAACTTTACATCAAGTGTACTACTATGTCCCTATTTAGGTATTAATTTGTATAGATTTTGTTATATGAATATCTGAACATACAAAACATCAAAAGAAAGTACAGGGTAGCTGCTTGTAAACAAAAACATTTTATTCTAGTTTCATGCATCCATTTTTTATAAACATTTGAATGTGGGTAAAGTTTCATTAATAAAAAATAAACATTTTGAACAAAATGCTAAAAACAAAATACTAATTATGATAAATCAAAAGGTAGATGGAGTTGATCAACACCCCAAATCATTGGGGTAATGATAAACAATCATTATTACCTCTTTATGGATCGACATTTTATTTCATAACGTTACACAGTTGTACATATCTATGGTTTTGATCCTGTTTTATGTTTGATGATTTTGATTACACGTGGAAGCAGATTCTTCTATCTTGTTTTGGAAAATAACAATGAAAACACGGATTCTCAGAGCACAAGTATATCTCAAATACTTAGACTTTTTCTAAGTATAAATCAAGTATACTTAAATGTCATTTTAAGTATATTGCTGAAAAGTATATAAAGCACATATCTGAGAAGTACATAAAAGTATACTTAAAGTATTTTTAGTTTAAAAGAAGTATAGCGCACTTGAATAAACTTCTTTTTCGTAAGGGGAGAAGTTTTAAAACTTTGTTATTTATGTGTTTTTGGTGACACCAGATTAAACTGCACTTAAAATGTTTTCAGACTGATTTCATGAACTTCAATCTGCCATTGTTTCACATAGTCCCTATAGCTGCTTACGTAATTGTTGCTGTGTCAGGCTGGTTGGGCAGGTTGTGCTATACTCAAACAAGCAGATCAATGTTTTGACAAATAAAACCAACCTACTAACAGATTACTTACAGTACAGCTGTCTATGTACAAAGTATTAGTTATGAGAGAGTATTTGGGCATGCAGAATCTTACATACTTCATCATTAAGAAACATGACTGAGTGTTTCAGTTGTTTGTCAGGTTTCATACTGTGAAATAATACATGTTGTGTGTGGGGACTTTTTCCTGAATAGGTTTCAAGAGGACTCGATGAACAAAGAATGATGGCAGAATCTTCAACATCAGCAAAACAATGTAAGGACATAATAATTCTTATTCTTATTGCTTAAAAGAAACACTAGTAGCTGATTGTACATTTTTAACCATGATGATATTCCTGTATATGTATACATAAACACAACATGTAGATGATATGGTGCTTCTTCCTCTTTAGCTATGTCAGAGGAGCTCAAGTGCTCGATCTGTCTGGATGTGTTCACTGATCCAGTCAGCACTCCATGTGGACACAACTTCTGTAAGAGCTGCCTGAACCGGTGCTGGAACAACAGTCAGACCTACAACTGTCCATTCTGTAAAGAAACATTCAATAAAAGACCCGACCTCAAGATCAACGCAGGACTCAGACAGGTTGTGCAGCTCTTTAAGGAACAGCTTTGTGAGACAAAATCTGAAGTTCTCTGTGACATCTGTGAAGATAAACAGATGAAAGCGCTGAAGATGTGCCTGGTCTGTCAAAGCTCGTACTGTCAAACTCACTTGAAGCCTCATTACAGAGTTGAAAAGTTAAAGAAACACAAACTAATCGATCCTGTGGTGAATCTTGAGACATATGTCTGTCAGAAGCATGACAAACCTCTGGAGCTGTTCTGTACAGATGATCAGACATGTGTGTGTTTGCTTTGTGCTGTAACAAACCACAGGAATCACAACACTGTTTCTGTAGAGGAGGAGAGCTGCGCAAGGAAGGTAACAACAGCAGTGCAGGTTTTAAAATGAGATTTGTGTTGAATGGTCTGGAATTTCATCAGTATCTGTGTGTTCTGTTCTGTCTAATAGCCTCAGCTGTTGAAGATGCAGTCAGATGTGCAGCAGACGATCCAGGACAAAATTAAGAGAATTCATGAACTCAAACACTCAGCAGAAATCAGAAAAGTGAGTACTCACAGGAAAGTTTTTAACATATTTTTTAGTCTAATGTGCTTTAAAAAATTCTATGTATCCCTTAAGACAAGGGTCTCCAACCTTGCTACTGGAGAGCTATTGTCCTGCAGATTTGTGTCCTACAATGTTGTTGATTAATTTATTAGAAAACATCAGAGAAAGAGAAAGCAGACAGTATTGAGCTCTTCACCGATCTGATTCGCTCCATTGAGAGATGTCAGTCTGAGCTGCTGGAGATGATGGAGCAGAAGCAGAAAGCAGCAGAGAAGCAGACTGATGAGCTGATTAAAAAGCTGGAGAAGGAGATCACTGAGCTTAAGAAGAGAGACACTGAGCTGGAGCAGCTCTCACACACTGAGGATCACCTGCACCTCCTACAGGTCAGTGTCCTTCTGTCTGCTCACAGCACAGCACAACACTTCCCATACTGAGGGATTTTTGCTCTCTCCTGATGTAGATTTACCCATCACTGATCATCCCTCTACCCACCACCAGCTGCACTGAGATCAGTATTAGTGACACTAATGTGGGGCCTCTGATTAGATCTCTGACTCAGCTACAGAACACTCTTGATGAGAAGCTCAGCAAATCTGGTAAGAAAATATCAGACTTCATTTTGACAGTAAAGTAAAAACAGACACCTGCAAATGAAAAAAGCCAATGATCAGGCATGCAATAGCTTCCAAAGCTGGTGGCCCTTCTCCCGTGGTTACAGAGATCCTTAGTCCCGTGGTCCTGGACCTATCTTGTTCTGTTTCCCTTGAGGTGGTTGCATCTGCTGTAGCTTCCTTGAAATCTGCTTCACCGCTCCTTGTTTTCCTGTTTCTGAGTTTGTTTCTTGTATTGTATTAAAACTTCTCTCACATTTATTGTCATTTGTCTCCACAGTTCTGAAGAGGATGCAGCAACATGCAGGTACAATCTGTGTTGTGCATGTTGACACTCTTAAGAGTTTAAAATCATATGCCAAAACACATGAAAAACTGTTGTACTGTGAAGTTTAATTTGAACATTCATATCTGATCTCTCTTCCAGTGGATGTGACTCTGGATCCCAATACATGTTATCCAAAACTCATCCTGTCTGATGATGGAAAACAAGTAACATATGGAGACACTAAACGTGAACTCCCAGACAACCCAGAGCGGTTTGACAGTTGTTGTTCTGTCCTGGCAAAAGAGGGATTCGCATCAGGGAGGTTTTATTTTGAGGTGCAGGTGAAAGAAAAGACTGATTGGGATTTAGGAATAGCTAAAGAATCCATTACCAGAAAAGGTGTAATCAAAGGGAGTCCTGAAAATGGATACTGGATTATAGTTCTGAGAAATGGGAATCAGTACATGGCTCGTGAATCTCCCTTTGTCTCTCTGTCTCTGAGAGCGAAGCCTCAGTTTGTAGGTGTGTTTGTGGATTATGAGGGGGGTCTGGTGTCCTTTTATGATGTGGAGTCCAGATCTCTCATTTATTCTTTCACTGGTCAGACTTTCACTGGGAAACTCTTCCCATACTTTAGTCCTGGTACTAAACAAGAAGGTAAAAATGCAGCACCACTGATCATCCTAAATGTGAGAAAATAATGTTTTAATGCTGCAGTTGCAATCAAACTTACTGACCGAGACATTCTGCTGCTATGAATTAAAGTTTATGAAAAACATTAAACCACAGAATTAATAATCTATTATAGAAAGTTTATTAGTACATCACTGAGTGATTCTGAAGATGTAAAGTAGATAAAAAAAAAAAATCAAAATCAAAGTGGCTCTAATCTTTCATTATTGAACCCCTAAAAGTCATATGTTGTAGAGTGTACTTTGAGATGCCTTTGCGCTGAGGCTGGTATTTTAGCGAGTTTGAAGAAAAAGTATTTGATGGACGTATAATATGTGTCAAGAGCATTCACTCAGTATCATTATCTCATTTTTGACCGAGATGGCTTTTAGCTGGTTTTGCATCTGAACTCTTCATTTCCACTTCCTGAAGCAGCAAATCACCTCCATAAAAAGACTGGTCCACCTCCTTGTTTGACCATGAGGATGGTTTTCTTTTGCTCATATGCCTAGCTATATTTGGACCAGATATACCACTGATCCATGGTTCCTCAAAAAAACGGGTGTGTTCTCTATGCTCTTTGAAACATTCTTTCAGAACTTCACAGGTCTATACAAATTCATTTTAGCATATTCAAATCCATCTTGTTCAGAAGTGGTGTTCGGCACAATGTCACTACGTGAAGGCCAAGCTTGTTTAGCACTCTTCCAATACTCTCTGCTGAAATGTTGTTTCCACCTTTCACTATGTTATCTTGCATTTCTTTGTCAGTAGGCATTGCGGGTTTTCCCAGCTGATCTGATTATACTATTTCTTCTCTGTAGCTTTCCTGGGAGCTTTGAATGGTATTCAACTTGAGCACATGCATGGGCTAAATGTATGTATGTGTAACAGCTTAAGCTAATTAGGGGTCAAGCAATAGGTGCTTAGGCACCTATTGTATCCATTAGTTTTCCTCCTCATTTTTTTTCAAGTCTGTGGCAGCCCTTAGAACCACTTGTGAAAAAGTTATGAAATTTGGCACACTGATAGATGACAGTCTCAATATTGACCATAACAAATTTGTAGTGCCACCGAAAGGCCAAATTTTCAATCATTATTGTGCTAATAACTTTTGAACCGTAATGTCTAGAAGCAAAATTCTATTTTCCTATGATTCCTTGGTGAATGCATGACAAAATTTACATTTATACTGGTCAAGATTTTTTACAGTTTTGAATTACTTTTTTAAACTAGTTCTAGATAGTTTGTTTGATTTTTACCAAAACTGGCTCACATCATCTTCAGACAATGCTGGCAAAAAGGTATCAAAGATTCAAACAGTTCTTGTAATGCACGTTAACGCATTTGTGCAAAAATGTACATGTGGCTATATAATGCTTTAGCGGGTTCTGACTAAACTTGGTAAATGTTATACCAAGCATGACATGGGGGTACACATCTACTGGCAAAAAGATATATATATAAAAAATTTTACAGACACTTTAACATACTGTTATGAATCTTGTGATTCTTATAGAACCACTTACAGGAAAGTTATGAAATTTGGTATACAGATGGAGGACAGTCTCATCATTAACCACACCAGTGTATTTACATTTCTACAAGTTTAGAATTTTCTGAAAAATATACTTTAAAAAAAAAAAAAAAAAAAAAAACTCATACTAGATGGTTTGTCCAATTTTCACCAAAATTGGTTCAGATCATCTTCAGAGCATTCTGCCAAAAAGTTACATTTTGATATGTTTTCATGTAGTGCATTAACAAATTTGACAAATTTTGTGAAAAAATGGGCAAGACATTAACGTGACATTTGTTTGACATTTATGCGTGCCTATACATACACCTTTATTCATCTCATTTAGTATCTATTTTAAAAATCTGCTGTACCACTGTTACAAATAAAATTGTATTTGATATAATTTTGTTGATTTTTTTTTTCAGTCCATTTTCTTTTTTTCTGTTTCAGCTGTGAACGTTACATTACATGTAAAATGGTTCTATCTAAACAAACATCTTAATAAAGACCAGTGTTTATTTCTATAACTTATTTTGAAGGCAGAGATTATATGACTATCCCTTTCAAAACACACAAGACATTTTAGACATAACACAAGTTATTAAATATATGTTTTAACTGAAGGTTTACACAAAATAATGGCAGTAATATTTTCCATACAGGGGGTTGCCATTGAATAACTGTAACCTATTATTATTTGTAACTCTTTAAAATAACCTTCAAAGTAGAGACACAATCACTGATATACAGCTGATATCAGTTGTTTGAAATTCCTTCTAAGAGACTTTTCAACAAACTGTCATTACAAGCCTGTTCCCTGAAGCTGTGAATTGTCAGGTAATAAACTTGTAGCACAGTGGACACACCACGCTGGCACAGGTGAAGGTGGTGCTACTCAGCTTGTATCCTATCAGTGACAGGTGGATATCTTTGGAGATGTTTGGCCCTACAAAGGGCTGGTTCAGGCAGTCAGGATAGGCCCCATGACCCCCTTGGTAAAACAACGGGTTCATTCTTTGCTCCGCTGCTGACCTCATTGTCTCTTTGTGAAGTGAAAATCCAGAGTTGCATTCTGCTCAGTGGTCAGACAGCTGCTGCTGTGCAGCATCTCTGCTGTGATGGAGGTGAGTGGATGAGAGAAAGAGTCCGAGCAGCTGCCACCAGGAAACTCTTGGATCTAAACAAAGAAAACATGGTGAGTTACTCCCATCATGCTCAAATACAGAAGCATGCCTAAAAATATGCTTCTTTTTTAGCAGTATGTGCTATATTTGGCCAGATTAAGATGAAGTTTGCATTATATTTTCAGTATATACACTCTCAGAAAAAAAAAGTACAGTTCTGTCACTGGAGCAGTACCCTAAGGTAAAAGTGAAAAGGTACAAATATGTACTTTTAAAGTACTATTATGTACTTTCAAAGTACTAAAATGTACCTTTAAGGTACTAATATGTAGCGTTTAGGGGTAGATAAGGTACAAATATGTACCTTTTCACTTTTGTACCTTTTTCTGACCGTGTATGAGAATTGCTAGCATGATTACATTTGCAGGTGGGACTTCTCAAAATGTTTTTTTTTTTTTTTTTAAACAAGAATCTCTTTATGCTTTATGAATTCTTTATTTACACTGAAATGAGTATGATTTATTTTATGAAAATATATATTCTACTGTTTACAGGATAAGTTCAAATCTTTAGTGAGAATGAGTGAATTCAATTTAATTTAGTGATGTTAATTTGACTTAAAACAACTCTAACTTGACTTTATTTTATATATTAAAAAAGAAGATTTTTTTCTAAAATCAGCTCATCACATTGAGTATCTTTACACTGCTATTGTTGTAAGTTTTCTTTTTTACAATACCTAAAAATTTGACAGCAATAACTTATTACTACTGTGTAGATCATCACTAGATCAGCAAAATGATGTTCACAACAAAAATGTACCACATTTACCAGTGTTGTTGTGCTCCTTGCTAGCTCTTACTGTAAATAAACCTATTAAAACTGAAAATTTATCACATGACCAACAACCTCCTACAATTTGTCACAAATAAATAACCTGTCAATAATTTGCAGTGCATGTATAATTGTATTGTGTTTGCTATACAAATGTTGACAAGGTATGTTCATTTGCATAAAAAAAAAAAAAACTGTACAAGTAGGAACGGTATTTTGAGCACAAATTCTTAAGTCAATATTGGTCCATTTACTGACATCAGAACAGTACATCAGATCTCTCTTATCATGGCTTACTGTTATAGATATGACACTGGGATTGATCATATCAGTGGTTGTATTACAGAGTCACAGTAGAGATGCTGTGGCAGTGATTGAGAATCCAGTGGTGGTCAGACAGTCTTTCCATCCAGAGCATCTGCAGGTGGACAGGATCGAGACGGGCCAGAATAATCCCACCTGGATCAGAGAGCTGCAGTTTCTCCATCCAGGCAAGTCTGTTATTAACACACACCTGAGGAGACATCTGATCTCTTAAAAGGATTTGCAAAGGTCATTAAAATACCTTTTTAAATTACCTAAAAAATGAGAACCTATAACTATAAGTCAGTGTTGTTTTGCCTTTTGGATTTTGGATAGTTGTTGAACAACTATTACTATTTCATACAGTGTCTGGCAAAGTGTCAGCCCATAAACTGGTGAGAGTGTTTGCAGCTCTCTGTGTACTGTGTCTGCTGGGAGGTGTTGTCATTGGAGTTTGGTTTATAGGTAATAAGTTAAATCACTCAAAAGCTTTGGTTAAATTCATGCACATATAATGTAGAAACACAGAGTGCTTAGATGAAGTATTTCTGCATTTAATGTCTTTGCAGTGAAAATTCTTTTAAAGCCAAACTCATCTCATAGCCCTGCAAGTGTAGGAGACACCAAAGACACGTCCTTCTGTAACATAACCGAGGACATCTCTGTGACAGACCCCAGGAAAGGTATTTGTCCCTTTATCTGTGAAAACAACAGAGACCCAACAGGTAAACAGCACAGTGGACATTCATCCAAACTCACTGGCATGATAAACAAAAGTGACGTAAACAGCCCATAATGCCCAGTGAAAGCTGTAACAACACATTAACAACAGAAGCTAACAAAAAGGAGAGAAAGTAAAAATGAAGTGGACAAGCAACGCCATTAGTATACTAGCTTGACTGCATTTTTCAGTAGCATGACTATAGTTCAACAAGTAGCGTAGTACATGTAGCAAATGTTGGAAAGTCAGATTCATTCCAGTGAATCTGTTCATTCAGATCCTGTAAATGACAAGATTAAAAACCGACCTGTTCAAGTCTCCTTTGTAACACCGTTGAATGATAAGGGGTTCAACCCTATTGTAATTGTTAGAATGGCCAAGATGCAGCGATCTACACGTAAAACTGATTGTGCAGACCAAACTGTAAGTCGTAGAGACTTAAAATTTGAAGGGATGGTACTAACACCGCTGACAACTTCACCAAGGTTTGCCCCAATTGGCCTGACGGAAGTGGTACAGCAAACAAAAGTAAGAAATTGCAAATCCTATAAAGCCTAAAGGAAAACTCAAAACTTCACAAAAGCTGGAGAGTACATTCAACAGGTGATTCTAAACTTGCATGCAAAGTTTTAAGGAGATCGGACCACAGCTGGTGCTATAATAGTCATAACCGTTCAAAAGCATAATATTTCTGTGGTTAAATTACCTGGATTTCCCAAAAATGTTTTTTTTTAAATCATTGATTTAGGTGGTTACAGGCTTACTAAATAATGTCTTTTTTCGTATGTGCTTAAAAGCGCTTGAACCCTGGTAATCGCTGCTTGCGGCTATATTTTTCACTTGCAATTTTAACACAAATACTTTTATTTGAAATATATCCTCTAAATAAATCAAAATAAAATATCATACAATCACAGTCCTGTCAACTGTGCTACAGTATGTTGTTTTAGGAGTGATTTTGACTGAATGGGGCTCAGTGTTTTACAGGATCAGTGCCGAGAACTCTATTCTGGAGATCCAGCTGGAGAAGGTACAGACGTGGCTTCCTGTATGTTACGAGAGGTGGAACTCTTCTCTGGGAACGCTTGTATGTCGACAGCTGGGCTATCTGAGGTGAGCATGCTGACAGCTGAATCACACACACACACACTTGCAGCTCTCAGCACCTTTCACTTGACTACTAGCTGTGGCTGTTTTCTGTAGGTCAACCATTCATAGAGTGACAGCAGTGTTGAAATATACTTTGAAGTCACGTTGACGTCTAATTCAAAACGTGACGTGTGCAGCATACAGACACATCAAGGAATATTAAAAGATAGTTCACCCACAAATGAAAACTCTGTCAACTTTCTTGTATGGTTTCTACTGCTGAGATATTTTGCAGAATTATAGAGCTTTTTCCATAAAATCAAAGTGAAAAGTGCCATCAGTCTCCAAAAAGGATGAAAAAGCTCAGTGAAAGTATTGTAAAGTGAGAATGATGTTGAAACAAATTTTCAGATGAACTGTTTTAATAACTGAGTTTTGTGAGAGATGAGTTTTGTCAAAATATATCTTCCTTCAGATTATCAAAGCACAAAGGGGTGAATTTGACTGATATTGGGCCGAACTACACAGATGGATTTGTCCAAATCACTGCAGAATACCAAAGCAATTTAGAGAGTTTATGGCGTTTCAGGTATTCAAGATAATACTAATCATTTTATTTGGCATAAGCTTTCAGAACAACACCTTTCACATGTTTTTTGTCACAGGGGAAGCTGTAGTACAGGAAAAGTTATAGCACTGAAATGTTTTGGTGAGTATAAATTTAATACAGAAGTCTGAAATAATACATGCTATCCATGTACACTGTCTGTTTGAGGCTGAGCACTCGTTTTTTGCTTAATCGTAGAGTGCGGGACCAGAGCAAAGTTACCTAGAATTGTTGGAGGAGTAGAAGCCTCTCTTGGCAGATGGCCCTGGCAAGTGAGTCTCTATTACAGTAACCGCCACATCTGTGGAGGATCCATCATCACCAACCAATGGATAGTTACAGCTGCTCATTGTGTCCACAAGTAAGATTCTACTTTTACAATAACTATGAAAATGTCAAAAATCTAAACAAGAAATACAAAATTAAAATTAAATAAGATTAAATATTTTAAAGGAATAGTTTACCCAAAATTAGCTGATAATATACTCACTCTTAGGCCATCCCAGATGTAAATGAATTTGTGTCCATATCAGAACAGATTCAGAGAAATTTAGCATCACTTTCTCAACAACGGATCCTCTGCAGTGAATGGGTACCGTCAGAATGAGAGTCCAAAAAGTTAATTAAAACACCACAATAATTCAGATTAATCCACATGACTCCAGTCCAACTTATGAAGTGAAAAGCTACTTGTTTGTAATAAACAAATCTATCATTAAGGCCTTTGAACTTTACAGTTTAAACCACCAAAACAGTCCATAATCTAAAATAATACTACCTCTTGTGAAAAAGTCCATCCCCTGTTGTCCTCTCATATCAAAATCCAACAAAATATTTGTTTAGATATTTTTTTTTTCTGTTTTTGCTTGTAAACTGTGTTTGATCTGTGCATATTTGGAGAAAAGTAAAATTATGAATAGAGGATTCATATTTTAGCCAAAAGCATGTTTTTAAGTTAAAAAAACATTATAATCATGGATTTGTTTCTGCGAAACATGCAGCTTTTCACTTCACAAGACATTAATTGATGGAGATGTATGGATTACTTGTGGATTGTTGTGATGTTTTTATCAGCTGTTTGGACTCTCATTCTGACGGCACCTATTCAATGCAAATGATCCAGTTCTACGCAAGTGATGTAATGCTAAATTTGTTACAATAAAGAAGCAAAGTCATCTACATCTTGGATGGCCTCAGGGTTAGTAAATTTTCGCAAATTTTCATTTTTTTTTTTTGGGTGAACTGTTTTCTATGTTTTTGTGCAACTCACCCATTGGAGCTCTGTAGTTGTTAACAATAGTGTTGGAATGTGGTGTGGTGAATACAAAAGGTCCAGGATTAAATAGATGACAGGCACTGCAACATAATGCATAATGCCACTAGAGTTTCCAACTGGGCTCTGTAAACAAATGTATTATAAGTGTGTATATCATCTGATTTGCTTGCTTATTGAAGCTACAGGCTACCTCAAGTGTCCAGTTGGGTGGTTTACGCTGGTATTGTAACCAGCAACTCAGCTAAACTGGCTCAGTACCAAGGCTTAGCTGTGGAGAGGATCATCTACAACAAGAATTACAACCACAGGACTCACGACAATGATATTGCTTTGGTGAAATTAAGAGCTCCTTTGAATTTCTCAGGTGACCAATATTCAGTAAATGTGTCACTGTGTGTGACATGTGTTTCATAATATCTTTGAGTTACTTCAGGTTTTAAACTTGCTTTACACACCCAGACACCATCAGGCCCGTGTGTCTACCTCAGTATGACCATGATCTACCAGGAGGAACCCAGTGCTGGATCTCTGGTTGGGGATATACACAGCCAGATGATGGTACTGTTTTTCTACAAATGTAAATGCATGGATATTTAAAACAAATACATATTATTTAAATATTAGTAATATAGAAATTGTACTGTATGTAAATGAAAATTATCCATTCTTTTTTGCAGTTCATATACCAGAGTTTCTCAAAGAGGCAACTGTACCTTTAATAAGCACAAAGAAATGCAATAGCTCTTGCATGTACAATGGAGAGATCACCCCTCGTATGCTCTGTGCAGGATATACAGAAGGAAAAGTAGATGCATGTCAGGTGAGCTCCTTGCTACTCAAAATGTTTCTCAAATATATATGACATTAATATAATAAATTTGTGAGAAGACATTGTAATGAATCTTAATTTTCTTAGGGGGACAGCGGAGGTCCTCTGGTTTGCCAGGATGATAATGTCTGGAGGCTGGTTGGTGTTGTTAGCTGGGGAACAGGCTGTGCTGAGCCAAACCATCCAGGAGTTTATACCAAAGTGGCAGAGTTTTTAGGTTGGATATATGAGATTATAGAGGTAAGTAAATGAAAAGACATCATTAACTCTTGAAATGAAGAGTTCAGATGCAAAAGCCTCTAAATCCATCTGACATATTTCTTTAAAATGAGCATTTCTTTCTGGCTACTTTGTATAGGTTTCTATGTAAGTACTGGTACTACTGATTGGGCTGAGGCTGGAATTTTGTGAGTTTGAAGTAAAAGTATTTGATGGATGTATACTATGAGTCAGGAGCATTCACTCAATAGCTGGTTTTGGATCTGAATTCTTCAAATATAAACTTAAACCGTTAAGTGATATACTGTGTCCTCTTGTTCTCTGCTCTTACATCTTGATTTCTGTCCTAGAGCTACTAAAGACTGATATTTGATTGTAGAAGAGAAGAATATCCTGATCATTTTTTTTTTTAAATTGTGGCCATTTTTTATTTATTATATTTTATTATATAAAGCCTCAACATTTACACAGAATGGTAATGGTTATGTTTGTGCATTACATGTTTACTGTATGTTGTGTTACTTAAAAAAATTGTTTTTTAAAAATAAATATTTAACATTTACAACAGAGGAAAATGAGCTGTTACGTTTATTTTTTATTCATTAAACACCACAGCTATATTCTCAAAAATAAGTTTTTGATGTATAAGTATTGATGTTATTATTGTTATTCTGCTTTTGCACAGTTGGATTGTTTTTGTGTGTGTGTGTGTGTGTGTGTGTGTTTGCATGTTTTATGGCGACATTCCATAAGCGTAATGGTTTTTATACTCCCTGGTGAAAAAACCAGCATATGCTGGTAGGTATGTTTTGATGCTGGAATTTCGGTTAGGTAGGCTTTGATGCTGGTTTATGCTGGTCCTTTGCTGGTTCAGGCTGGTCCTTGACCAGCAACATGACCAGCATAAACCAGCTAAGGACCAGCATAAACCAGCAAAGGACCAGCTTAAACCAGCATCAAAACCTACCTAACCGAAATTCCAGCATCAAAACATACCTACCAGCATATGCTGTTTTTTTTCACCAGGGCTGTACAAACTGTATTTTCTATTGCCCTACACCTACCATACACCAAAACCTAGCCCTCACAGGAGACTGTGCACACTTTTACTTTCTCAAAAAAACTCTGCATGATTTATAAGCCTGTTTTCTCATGGGGACCTCACAAATGTCCCCACAAGGTCAAAATTTACTGGTATTACTGTCCTTGTGGGGACATTTGGTCCCCATAATGTGATAAATACCAGGTAAACACACACAACATGTGTGTGTGTGTGTGTGTGTGTGTGTGTGTGTGTGACTGTCTGTAAAGCCTAATCGAGTGTATTTCATAAACGTGAATTTAGGTCTAACACTGATTTCATCAACAAAGTCTGGCTCCTGTTTAATCAAATGGAACGCCCTGGTCCGCTGCTATCACGGTAAATCTGTTACTTTTCTCAGCGCTGGTAAGCCTGGTCCAATCATAGTCGCTTGTGATTACAAAATATGATTAAGTACATTTTATAAATTTGTAGTGATTGCACTAGATGAATCACCAAATTGTACTTTTTTCACAATTTATAAACGTCTTCAGTAAGACAAAAAAAATGTTAGATTTAATTCGCAGGATTCGGCTTTCTGATGCCTTTCACAACCTGAATGAAATCGGTTATTTTGAGTAAACAGCACCATCTATCGGAAGACTGGGAACAGTGCATGTGTTAGATTAGTTTCTATGGTAACCTTTGAGTTTAGAAAGGAGAAAAAGCTTGTCCTGGAGTGATCATTTATCTAGCTCTTTTGCAAAACATTGTCTCGTATAGTTCTGTAATTTTTACACCAATCGACCAAGCATTTGTTACTAAATATTGTATATGGTGAACCTCGGTCTAGGTCCCAACATTTTTTAATATTAGTTTTAGCCTTCAGCCAGCGTGAGTAACGTTATGTTTTTATAGGAAGGCTATTTATCTAGCATTTCGTTTGGTTGTTACTGTAGTTTCGGTACATTTTGAGCATGGAAATCCCTGGCTATGATAATAAGGCAGCTCTGCAGCAGGTGAATCAGCTTTGGTCGATGTTAGATGACATGTCTCAGAATAATCCGGAGGAGTACAGGACCTTCATTGAACGCCAGTTACGGGAAGGAGCTGAGTTTCACTCACCGCCACAGTGTCACGCCTGCATCCGCACTGCTTTTCTGGTAAACTACACCTTTAACATTTGACCAGACTCTGTTATGACTTATTTCATAGAGCCAAACAAACAAAATGATCACTACAGCTGTATAAGAGCACTTTAGTGGCTTTATTATTTGATTTGATTACATACAACATGTCTTTTAGCTGCTTTTCTTAGCTACCTTTTTTCAGCTAGACGTTCTCTCTGTTTACCTTTTCAGGGACCAAAGAAGGGAATATTATACATTAACATGTGCGCTTGGAAACGTGTACCAGCGCCCACTTCTTACAGTGATCCTGTTCCTGTGTGTGGAGGACGAATGGAGACTGTGACTGAGGAGAACGGTACAAAAACTTCATCTCAACCTCAAAGAAGTTCACTACCAGAATGAAAATTCCTTGATATTTTACTCACCCCCATGTCATCCAAGATGTTCATGTTTTTCTTTCTTCAGTCGAAAAGAAATTAAGGTTTTTGAGGAAAACATTGCAGGGTTTTTTTTTCCATATAGTGGACTTCAGCAGGTTGAAGGTCCAAATTGCAGTTTCAAAGGGCTCTACACGATCCCAGCCGAGGAATAAGGGTCTTATCTAAAGAAACAAAAGGTCATTTTCTAAGAAACATACAAATTTATGTACTTTTTAACCACAACCTTGTTGAAAAAAACAGCATATGCTGATTAGGTAGGTTTTGATGCTGGGATGCTGGTTTTACCTGGTTTATGATGGTCCTTTGCTGGTTTATGCTGGTTCTTAGCTGGTCATGGACCAGCAAAGAGCCAGCATAAACCAGCAAAGGACCAGCTAAAACCAACATCCCAGCATCAAAACCTACTTAACCAGCATATGCTGTTTTTTTCAACAGGGAAATTCTTGTCTTGCATTAGCTCAACCTCAGGCATTACGTAATCACACACGTGTGATGTAGATGGAGGTACCCAGTGTTTACAAGTTGAACATGCAAAAAAAGTCAAACGGCCTTTACGAAAAACTTAAAACAATGACGTCAAATGATTTTAAAGATGGAGGAAAAAATGAGATGGAGTTTTTGAGATTTTTTTACCCTAACCTACTTTTTTTTAAAGGAGAAGTTCACTTCCAGAACAAAAATTTACAGATAATTTACTCACCTTCTTGTCATCCAAGATGTTCATGTCTTTCTTTCTTTAGTTGATAAGAAATTATGTTTCTTGAGGAAAACATTTCAGAAATTAACTCCATGTAGTGGACTTCAATGGTGCCCCCAAGTTTGAACTTTTAAAATGTAGTTTAAATGCGGCTTCAAATGGCTCTAAATGATCCCAACCTAGAAAGAAGGGTCTTATCTAGTGAAACGATCAGTAATTTTTGAAACAAATTGACAATTTATATACTTTTTATCCTCAAATGCTCGTGCGTAGTCTGTGTAATCCGGGTCAATACAGTTAGGGTATGTTGAAAAACTACCATCTCATTTTCTTCTTCAACTTCAAAATCGTCCTACATCGCTGTTTTACCTTTTTTTTGTGAAGGGCATTTGAACTTCTTTGCATGTTAACTTTGTAAACACTAGGCCAGTACTTCTCCAGTGATGTAGGACGATTTTGAAGTAGGGGAAGAAAACGAGATGGGATTTTCAACATACCCTGTCTTGAACCAGAAAAAAACGCAGATAGTTCACGCAGACCTAGACAAGAGGAACATTTGAGGTTAAAAAGTGTATAAATTGTCCATTTGTTTTGTGATTACGCAATACGTGAAGACGGACATCGCAGAGCTTGTGCAAGATGAGCATTTGTGGCTAAAAAGTATGTAATTTTTTTTTTTTCGTAAGAAAATGACCGATCATTTCACTAAATAAGACCTTTATTCCTTGGCTGGTATTGTGTAAAGCCCTTTGAAGCTGCACTGAAACTGCTGTTTGGACCTTCAACCCATTGGCCACCATTGAAGTCCATTAAATGTAGAAAATTCCTGGAATGTTTTCCTCAAAAAAACTTAATTTATTTGCGAATGAAGACAGAAAGACGTGAACATCGTGGATGACATAGGGATGAGTAAATTATTAGAAAATTTTCATTCTGGAAGTAAACTTTTCTTTTAAGGATTAAAATTCAGTGCTTTCAAAACATTTTCTTTGTAACCAAAACACTTTTTAGGTGGAATTTGTTCTATTATGCATTGGTTCCTAGTCTCGTATTCCAATCCAAGTTACTCACCAACTGTCTCCTTGATGAACTCTTTTCTCCTTAGACTTGATTCTTAAACACCTTATATTGAGACAATCTGATCTCCTGTGTGTTTTACAGAGGAATACAGTGTCATTGATGTGGCCTTCAACCCTGAGGTTCTGCAGATGTCAGAGAAAGACAAACATGAGAAGGAGAAGCTTCACCTACTTGCTCTGAACTTCATCCAGGGGCAGCACAATCTGAATCTGTCCCAGCACTACAAACTCACCAAAGACAAAATCAAAGGCAGAATTCAGGATATGAAGCAGCGTCTCATGTCACCACAGACGTGCAAATCTTCTGCCAAAAACCCACAATCTGAACCAGGTAAAATGCACATACTTTTGAAACTTGGAGACACTTTGAGCTTCATCTCATAATGAAGTGATTTTGAAGACTGCAGTGCAATATTGAGTGATTCCACCTCTCTTTGTGTAGCCCCATCACTCCTGCAGCAGATCTCTTCACTGCGGCTGGCTGAAAATAATGAGGACTCGACCATCCAACTGAGCATGGAGCAGGAGAAGAAACCAGCCCGACCAGGTCTCATTGAGGTGATTTCCAGCACAGAATCAGACCAATCTCAGCCACAACAGCCCAAGCATCATCTCACAATCTGTCCGGATGGCAGCAGCTCATCTCGGATTCTGCAGCTGAGAGTTGAGCTTCCTGGGGTGAGATCTGTGTCACAGTGCCAGCTCAGCATCTCTCAGGTTAGTGTTCCCAGTATTTTAACTGTGTGGGGTTTTAATTACAAACTCTTTTATTTTATTTTATTATTTTTTGTCATCTGTTTTTTTCCAGTTTCTGGTTTAACCTTTGCACAGGCCTTATATTGTACATGTTTTTGTTTGTGCTGTGAACTCAATAAGGGGTTGGTTTTTATTATTTAGGATGATATTCTCCTGGAAGTAGAAGACCTTTATTATCTTCATCTTCAGTTTCCTGAGTTGGTCAAGGAGGAGACATGCACTGCAACATTTAATAAGAAGAAACAAATTCTAAATGTTACAGTGACTGTGTTATGAGGACATTTAACTCTTATTTATCCAGAAACAGAGAACATAAACACTATAGTTGTATAACTGACTGTTGTCTTAAAGATCATTAACCATGCAATGAAATTCATGGCGACATCAATAGTTATTACATGCATAATTTTTGGCCTCAACAGGTATTTTTTATACACAGACATCGGTTCTTCACAGAGATTAACTAGGAACGCACCAAAATAATAATACAGATATTAATAAAAATGTCAATAATTTAATGTTATTGCTGTTAAAATAAAACAATTATTGATTTGAAATAATTATTTGATGTTAAAATTCTGTATTATTTTAAATAATGTAAGAAAAGAACACTATAAAGTAAAATGTCTCGTTAAAAGTGAATTTAGACATCACAACGTTGTAAAGTACAGTTTCATTTTTAGATTTGCTGAAGTAAATGTTAGTATGAAAAATGTAATATCCACATAAATTACATATCCAATACCCAAAAATGATAAAAAGCCTCTAATATCAGCAGATAACCACCCTGTTGAAAAAAAAAAAACAGCATATGCTGGTTACGTATGTTTTGAAGCAGGCTGCTGGTTTGAGCTGCATTTGGCATTTCAGAAAATTAAGAAAAAAAACTGTTCACTAACACATTTTTTTCCAGTATCTTATTGAAAATGTATTTAATTTTAATAATTCAGTGCTTGCCAAACACAAGTTATTTTCTTTTTTTACTTTTAATGAAAAAACAGATGTTTTTATGGCATTGTTTGTCAACTCTGTTACATACAAATTAGGCAATGTGTAGAAATAACAATAAATTATAACAGGAAAAATCCTTCCTGTTTATTAAGCAAACAGTCCTTACATTCCAACGCTTGAAACTGAGATGATGTTTCACTTATGCGTATCTTAAAAATTAAAAAAATCTTATGTCTTCATAGAACCGTCCACTTGGAGCAAATGTTTTCATTTGAAAATGTATTATATACAATATCCAGTAAAAAAAAAAAAAAAAAAAAAACTTGTTAAAATATTATAAGGGTGCGAAAATAAATCAGTAATGTTTATGAGATTTAAACAACCTTTTTTTTTTATTGTAAAAAATAGTTAATTAACAGAGCTGACATTTTAAGTAACAGAATTGTAAAGTAACAGAATTGTCCGGTGGACTGTCAATTTTGTTACCGCATTGTTACTCTTCCTTGGTAACAGAGTTTGACAGTAACAGAATTGACAGAATTTTATTTATTTTTTGCTAGCATAAATGCTAAGAGCACATGGCACTAATGAAATCATAATTAAAAGATCTTTAAATAACACAAAGTTTGATCATTGAAAAATTCAGTTTTCCTTTTGATATTGTGGTAACAGTTTCGACAGACTCTTTAGAGCTTCTATAAATAAAATGAAATGTTACCAAAACAAAAGTACAATTAAATATTTTGATGACAATAATTATTGTGTATTATTGTGTCAAAAATTAAATATTTTTGGGATGATGGGAAAAATGCACTGACAAATTTTGACAACAAGAAATCATGAATTTTAAGACACTTTTTAGAGAAATTATATTGTTATGGACTGTAACATTTTGCAATTCATAACAATGAGTAACCCATTATTAAAATAATTTAAAATATAACCATTGAAAAAAAGCAGAAAAAAAGAATGACGTCGGACACCAAATGTATCTGCAGTTACTGAATCACCCATATGCTGTTTTTTTTTTTTTTTTTTTTCAACAGGGCAATATAACACACAAAACCGATTGAATACACAACAAAAACTCCACATGTGCACAGAAAGCCTTTAATAAAAGGTGGACAAGTGTCAACTGTATTTGCATGTACAACACAGATACCAAACACTATGAACAGACATGCAAACTTGATAGGAAAAGTACAATCATTTTCAAAAGGAATATTTCAATATGTTCAAATGTTACAAATTTGTACAAACAAAGTGGTCCCTGCTTTTACCACCCCTTATTTTCAAAGGATAGTCAAGAAAGGTTAACATACATTTTAGTGAAAAATATATTACTGTGAATGTGCGGACATTTTTGATGATATGTTTTTTTTTTTTTTTAAATGGCTCTTTTTATCTGGCAGGACAATACATGCACACAATGTGTGAAATGCTTGTCACAGTTTGGCAACTAATGAAAGATGTTTATTATTTGTCACTGCACAAGACACATACTGTTTTAAATTATCATAATTTCTTGGTCACTTATCACAATGGCACTGCTGAAACACTTGCTGGAAAACAAAATGCAGCGTAACCTTGATACACTCAAAAACATTTTAATCAGTATTTAGCTGTAAACCATTTTTTAAATAATAAAAAATCATTCTTTCTTTCTTCAAAATGCTATTTTACAAACACTTGCCTGCTGTAATGACTTGGTGAACTGGTTTAGTAAGATTCACAGTTAGGACAGGACAAAGGTTTCAGAGTTGCAGGGATGAGGTATATGTAGGGTAAACATACATTCTGAATGGATCAAACCCTCATGCTCTATCTCCCCTCTCCATGATCCTCCTCCACCCATGCGACGATCTTCCCTTCCCATCCAGGAATAACAGCATCGTCCTGAAACACCTAAAAGACACCACACATTTAGAAAAAGACCCTAAGCAACTGCTACTTTTAAGTTTGGAATATTGAATGATTGGTTGCAATTTTCACCTCTTCCTTCACCGTTCCAAACTCTGGATCCAGAGATTTGAAGTGATATCTGAAACTACCATGTCTATCCACAGCCGCCTTGAAGTCCTGTAGCGTGACCTCGCCCAGCCTATCAATAAATGGTTCATATTTAGATCATGAGACTTGTGGATTCGGTCTCTACATGATGATGCTAAGATGTCATTATTGCTGTCACCTCTTAGGGATGTTGACTAGGAAGGGTGTGAGAGAGCGATCTGTGTAGTAGAGTACTTTGGTTGAGGCTGCCGCACTGAGAACAGGGCTACTGTGAGAATGAGCCATCTCTGGAAAAAAGAAAGTAATAGAAAAGTCATGGAAATTGATAAAGCTAATATTAATATATTTTAAATATGTTTAGATATTTCATTTGTTAAATATTGTGCTTGTGTACAGAAAACGTCCATGTTATACTTCTCAGCAAATCATTCTTTTGAGTCAACAAATTATTTTACAGGTTTGAATTTGAATGATTGAAGGGATAGTTCACCCAAAAATGAAAATTACCTCATGATTTACTCACCCTCAAGGCATCCTAGGTGTATATGACTTTCTTCTTTTAGATGAATACAATCGGAGTTATATTAAAAAAGGTCCTGGCTCTTCCAAACTTTATAATGGTTCAACAGTTCAAAAGAAGTCAAATAAAGTGCATCCATTCATAATAAAAAGTGCCTCACATGGCTCTGAATAAAGGTCTCCTGTAGTGAATCAATGTGTTTTGTAAAAAAAATATCAATATTTAAAACGTTATAAACACTTTTCTCTAACTTCCGCTAACTGTCATGCACATGAGCCGTTCCGTGGCTGATGACGTAGGATGTGCCGCATGCGCCGGGGAGAATAATATGCTAGTCTCGCAAGAACCAATGTTTGTTTACAGAAGGAAAGTTTACTTACTTTAGTAAAGGAAAACTCAGTATCCTCTTGGCTTATATCAAAATCCTCCATTTTTCTTTACAAAACATTGGTTTCTACTTGTAAATCGTGACCGGTGTTTTGTTTTGCTCTCTCCTTTGCGCTTCTACGTTCATCACTTCTCACTGGCACATGCCTACATCATCCGCCTGGAGCGGCTTGCATGCACAAAAGTGTTTATAAAATTTTAAATATGTGCATTTTTCTTACAAAAACGTAAGTCGATTTGCTACAGGAGGCCTTTATTCACCCCATGGAGCCATGTGAGGTAGTTGTGGGAGAAGCGAATCTTTTTGAAGTTTCGAATCAATTGAGTCAATTGCTTTGCAAAATGATTCACTGTTTCGAAGCGCTTGAAACACCACACGCTGGTGATGCCTGCTGATCAAAAGTGTGTAAATGCAACAAAAACTCAGGCTAAAACATGTATAAAAACAGCTTTTAAAACCCATTGCAAATGTTTTATTGAAAGTATAGTACATTAAATACAATAAAATAATAAAATTCCATTAAATACAAAGTGTCTGTATAATTTTTTTTTTTTTTTTTTCTTCATTATTTATATTCATTTGCAGGGCTTGTTTTATGGATAGCTTGTATGTAGAGGCCAGTAAGAGTTAATTAACTACTTCTAATCCCTTTAATTACACAAATGTCTCATTTAAAATATCTACAAATTGATGAAACTGATCTGAGATCAGGTTAAAACCATAGGCACTGGTTCAATGGTTCACCGCTGGGGGGAGATCTCAATAAACTCATGATTCACGGGTTTACACAGATCGCCCCCCAGTGGCAAACCATTGAAATTTCGAAACTTTACGAAGCCTCGTTTACTGAAATCACGTGACTTTGGTTTGATACTTGGTCTGAGCCACTGTTTCAAAACAGTTGATTCACAAAAGTTTCAAAGCTTCATAAAGCAGTGCTTCGAAAGCACCCATCACTAATGTGAGGCACTTTTAACTATGGATTGATGCACTTTATTGGACAACTTTTGGACAGTTGAACAAAAACACCCGCCCAACTGCCATTATAAAGCTTGGAAGAGCCAGGGCATTGTTTAATATAACTCCAATTGGATTTGTCTGAAAGAAGGAAGTCATATACATCTAGGATGCCTTGAGGATGAATAAACCATGGGCTAATTTAAATTTTTGTATGAACTAACTGTTTAAATTCAGTACTTACAATAGGTTAGCAAGCAATTTATTGGTCTAAAAAGTGGAAACCTGCATGAATTTCTAGAAGAATAATACTGAAGTGACCTACTTGAGCTTGATGGCCATGATTCTCGGTCTGTGTGATTGGCTTTTCGTCCAGGAGACCTGGTTGAACCCTGTGAAGGTACAAAAGGTTGTAAAGTTGGGATGAAATGCAAATTCAAGTGGATGTTATAGGTCTTATTGTGAGTGATTTATCCGTCCATATGTTTTCAAATGTTTTGACCTTCAAAAATCAATCAATAACTGGACCTTCCAGTGAAAATGACAGAGTTCTTTCTGGTGACGTATGCATTACTTCTCCAAAGACTTTAGATACACAAAGACGGTGCTCTGACATTACTTATGAGTGGGAGAAAACTCAATGTGCGATATGGCGGAATAAGTCTTGCCTTGTTTGGATAGTGCTCTTAAGATCACAGTTCAGTGGATAATAATTAGGCCCTAGCACCGATGGTGCGAGGACCCTATTGGAATTGCTCAGTTTCTTCCTCTTCTTCTTCAAAATGAATCACTTTTTTAAAGGCCTAAACATGCTTGAAAACTTATGAAACTGTACACACGCCAAAAGAGGTGAAAATTTACATCTGAACCCAACAGGAACTTGTCAAGTTTTCTTGGCAAGTTTTGTGCCGTTTTTGCCATTTTCAGATGTTGTATTTTAACAAACAATGAGAGATTTAAACAGATCAACACCAAATTTGGTCAGTGTAATCTAAAGCCCTTTGTGGTGTTAAATTGCGAATATCTTGAGTTTTACACTAACTTAAACATGAAATGTCCAGTCTGCACTAGACTTCACATGTTTGGTAAGAGTCCTGGCCTAAAGACATCCAATAGGCCAATATTCAGTTATTATCATAGCGCCACCTGTTGGCAACATGATATGTTATGTTTTACACTAACTCAAACATACCATGTTCAATCTGCACCAAACTTCATATGTTTGATCAAAGTCCTGGCTTGAAGACATCTACATGCCACTATTCAGTTGTAGTCATAGCGCAACCAGCTGCCAGCAGGAAGTTGGCCAAATATAAATGACTTAGACATATTCCTCCTATATTTACCACTTTAAATCTGTATTGCTCACCATTCACTGGTTTCCTAAAGCCACTGGATGGTTTTGAGCCCAGGTGCAAGGGCCCTTTTAATGCTGTTTGCAGCTTTAATTAGAAATGATGTTATGTATAAAGAACATGAGAATACATTTTCTCAGATACCAATGATAACAAGAGCTCAGCATACACTATCTTCTCTCTCGGAATACTTTTCTTTGGTGTTTGTTTACACTGATTTTCAAAATGGCGTCACCGACCAGCAATGCTTTATTGCATCACTTTATCGCATCGCTCTCAGTGTTAAACGGTCTTTAGACCTTCAAAAAGCGTAAGCGTATAGGGGACCATAAACTGTTCTGCATCATCTTA
This sequence comes from Labeo rohita, assembly GCF_022985175.1. Classification (NCBI taxonomy): domain Eukaryota; kingdom Metazoa; phylum Chordata; class Actinopteri; order Cypriniformes; family Cyprinidae; genus Labeo; species Labeo rohita. The sequence goes on from NC_066883.1 coordinate 18,060,600, forward strand.
CCAAGCCAGTTAGGGTTTAAAATATTTAACCGTTGCAGAGAATCATCAAAGCAAAGTATTCATCAGTTCGAAGTCCCTTCAAAATCCTTCATTCCAAATGGCCCTTTGAATTGGCTAGTTTAGAGCACTTCAGTATAGAATGACCCTTCAATATGTCAGCCATGATTGTTCTCACTCCCAAGTACCCTTGGGAGACAGATTTATCCTGATTGGAAAGCTGCGACAGTCACTCACACAGGACTACAAATGCGCATTGTCTGGTCCAGTCTGAAATCTAATCTTTTTTGCTTTTTAAGCATAAGAAACTACATTTAACAATATGAAAGAAAATATATGTTACTATACTACTAACTTTAATTTCATAGCGACTTTCAGAATTGGATACAAGTAAAGGCTAGCCTTGCCTTTCTCTCCTGCCTTTTCTTGTTCTCTGTGGTGTGGAGGCGGTCCACCAGACTGGCCACACCCTGCTCGAGTGTGTCCAGCGTGTGGTGCTGCGGGTCATGACCACTAAAACTGTCTCTCAGACTGCGGAGAGCATCCCGCACCAGCTGTAGCTCGTCCCCCTGATGCACACATTCAACCAAAGAACAAACAACGCATCCATTTATTAGAAATTAAGCAAATTCTTTTTAAAATTAAGAATGCCATGACTCACCATTCTGTGTTGGAAAACAGCGGAGGATGTGTCCATCATGTGACTGTAGCCATTATTCTCACAGCCTGACAACTGGAGCAAACAATTTTGTATTGTCAATTTAGAACATTACAAATTTACTAACTTACTTATGGTTATACCTTACACTAATCCACATTGTCTAAAAAAAGCTAATAAAGCTGACTTTCCTAAGGATGAACTCCACTTCCAGAACGACAATTTACAAATAATTTATTCACCCCCTTGTCATCCAAGTCTTTCTGTCTTCAGCTGTAAAGAAATTATGGTTTTTGAGGAAAGCATTTCAGGATTTTTCTCTGTATAATGGAGCCCCGATTTCGAACTTCCAAAATGCAGTTTAAGGGCTCTAAACAATCCTAGCCGAGGAAGAAGGGTCTTATCTAATGAAACGATCTGTCATTTTTTTTTTTTTGAAAAATAAAAATTTGTATAATTTTTAAGCACAAAAGCTTGTGTAGCACAGGCTCTGGGATGTGCATTTACGATGCTACGAATCACGTCTACATTCATCGTCTGTGTACTCCGGCTCAGAAAGGTAGAGTATGGTGAAAAGCTCCATCTCATTTTCTCCTACAACTTCAGAATCATCTGACATCGTTGTACCTTTTTGTTTGTAAACAGAGTTTGACTTTTTTGCACTTCCTTAGTCTTCGTGTGTTCGCTTTGTAAACACTGGGTCTGTAGTTCCTCGTACGTTCCGCGTGACCTTTCGACGTGATTCAATAGTACGTAGCGTCGTGGACGCGCATCCCAGAGCCTGTGCTACACAAGGTTTTGTGTTTAAGTATACAAATTTTTATTTTCCGAAAAAATGACCAATCGTTTCGCTAGATAAGACCTTTCTTCCTCAGCTGAGATCCTGTAGAGCCCTTTGAAGCTGCATTAAAACTAGTTCAAAATCGGGGCACCAAAGAAGTCCAAATGCTTTCCTTAAAAAACATAATTTCTTTATGACTGAAGACAGAAAGACATGAACATCTTGGATGACAAGGGGGTGAGTAAATTAAATTAGTTGTAAATTGTTGTTCCTGAAGGACTTCTCCTTTAATAAAGCTAATAATACATTAGGACAGTCAGGAGATGGATGGTGTGCTATGGCTCCTTCTAGTGGAATAAATTACAGCTACAGAGAGTTTATGTACAATATATAATATAAAAATGTTAATAGGACATACAAATATTACATAAATAAGCCCCATTTTGCTTTAGTAGTTCATTCAGTTACCCTATGATAGCTTTCACTGATCCTGCGCAGTGCATCGTCCAGTTTTGCTTGCTGCTGCTGAAGAAGTCTGTCTTTCTGCCCGAGTTCTTTCTACAAAGGCAAGTGCATGTGACAGAAAAGGTATTTTCATTAATGTACTATACAGACGAGTGGGTTGCCAAAAAACTGCAGCAAAACCAAAAGAGAAGTAACGTATCTTAGTAATTAAAGCACTAAAGATGATTAAAGAACACTAAATGGATTCCAGCATAGTAAGGATATCAGGACAAATTTGCCTACTTTGTATTCACTCAGCAATCTGTTTCGTTCACTCAGCTTCCTTTCTAGTTCCACCTAAAAAATAAATAAATAAATAAATAAATAAGAAAGAATTCTGAATAAACCTTCATGGGCCATTCTACAGAATTGGTCCAGAGTTAGAAAAGGCTAATGTGTTTTTTCAAATAAAATTGTATGTATGCGAGGTACACATTTATAGTAATTGTGCAGTTAATTCTTATAAATACTGTATTTTCTGAAAGTTTTGGAATATTTGTCCTCTTCCCTGAAAAGTAAAATATAATTTAATTAGAAGGGTTATATTGACCTATTAATATTTTGCTTACATCAGCATTGATATATAAATATATATATATATATATATATATATATATAATTTTTTTAATCCAATTTTTCTTTGTAAAAGGCAAAACATTTGATTATTTTGATTATTTTCCCTTACTGATTTTAAAGTCAAGGATTAATTTGTCTGAATATACATTGAACCAAAAACTATCATAACTTCTTAGTTGATAATTCTGTAGAATAGCCCTTATATATTTGACACATTTATAAAGAAGAACCAAATTTTTATTATTTTTTTTATTTTTACAGAATTAATTAATGTTGATGTCAGACTCACATTCTGTCCCTCCAGCTCCTCTCTGGCCATGCTGGATCTGAGCAGCTCCTGTTTGAGCTGCAGCACTGAGTCTTCCTGCACAGACATTCTCTGCTGCAAGGCATCCTGGGTAGACAGATGGACACAGGAACAAACCTTAATTATCCCAAATGTCAGCAAATCTGGTGCACAATGCAAAAGCTCATGAAAGAAATGAATAATTATCCACGCTTTTAATATAATGTAATTATAGAAATTAATATAGTGTTACATTTTTATTATATTTTCTATATTATATGCAAACACATACATCATGTGGTCTCACCTTAATAGCCTGCAGATTACGTGCCTCCTGCTTGTATCTTAAAAGTTCTCTCTGCAAAAAACACATTACAACTCTCATTCAGTACACGAACTGCAATATTTTTATATTTTAAAAAAATAATAATAATTTACCTTCAGATCTAAAGACTCCTCCATACTCTGGTCCAGACGACTACGGATTAAAATCTTCAATGGCAGGATAAAACGAATATGTCATTACCATAACAGACTATAAATGAGATATGTACAATTTCTCACATTATTTCTAGGAAAGCACAGAAAGCAGAATAATAGATTACCAGCTGTTGTTCTGAGTTGGTACTGTCTCCAAAGCTCAGAGTAGATGTCTGCTCATCCTCAGGCAGAGACCCATGCAGCAGTAAGGCCTGAGTGAAGACATGTACAGCGAACATGAGGTTTCTAAAACCCTGAGGTACTGTGAGTAAAACTAGACCGCGCGCTGTGAACATATGCTGTTGAACCAACAGTCGTTCAAACAACAGACAGCATGTGATCAGCCTCGGATGCTGTTTGATGTTTAAAATAACTGGCTTCTCTTATTAATCAGTCTCTTTATCTGTATTTTATTTCTTTCTTTGTTGCATTAGAGATATAAAGATGGCTTTTATAATAATGTTGATAACCAGCAAATAAAGGAAGGTTTAGGAAACACCCATATTCGAATGTGTATGAATAACTTACCTGAAGTCTTGTGACCATTTTCCTGGTCTCCTGCATCTCCTTCTCCAGCTGTTCCTGCTGGGCACATAGCTGTTCCTCCCATGTGGTGCTTTCCTCTTTCCCAGCATGCTCTGGGCCAGGAGATGGCTCGGTGGCTGAGGATTTCACTGCATCCTCTTCAGAGGAAGCAAATACAACAAAACATAAGAAACGTATTGAAACAATATATGGTCAAGTAGCAAAAACATCCTACCTAGGCTTTGTGGTTGCTCCGTGTGGTTTCCCACTAGCTCTCCTGAATCTTCAGATTTGGCAATAATATACTCTTCCTTGGGTGTGTGTGCTGGACTGGATGAACTGAGACTGGAAAAATGTTGCAGAGAATCAGTGAAGAACATAAGCATGAATTTGTACTGTCCTTATTATCAGTCATATGTGACCACTGGAGTAGAAATTTGATGACAATGAAAGATGAACTAAAAATAGGGAAATTCCAGTTACAATAGTCATTTCACCATTCTCACCCGGGTTTTCAGTTTCAAACCGCACTAACACAGTTCCATAGCATTCCTAAGCCACATGTCATTCATCTGTTTTCAGTACAGATGAAATGAGAGACTCTATCTGCAACACCCCAAGCTGTTCCTCTGGCACGGGAATGTGATATTGAAATCGAGATAATTCTAACAAAGACATGAAGACAGAATGAAGTCTGTCGCATAGAATAAGACACAGCAGCTCTCTCAGTTCAGTCTTGTTTGCATAAACAGATAATGACATTTTAATAAGGTCTATTACGCAGGATTACATCTTCTTGATTAAGCTTCTGAAAATGACTACATAAAGGGATGTGTACGTGGGCATGAAATTACACCAGAATGCTGCTCTGAGGGGTGTCATCTTACTGAATGTTGATTATTTATACAAAGAGGAGCGTGTTGATTTATAGTAAACCAGTCCAGATATAAAACTAAATCTGAATGGCTCATCTAAATCTATTCATATTGAACTGTACTTTATATTCACTGGAGAGTTTGTAAATGTTGTGGGTCTGGCTTCTGGTTTCATCTGCATCCAGCTATTTTTAGCTGTACAAAACAGCTTGTTTTGGTGATTGATACTGTAAATTGGTGTGTCTTAGTTACCATATTATTTTAAAGGAGAAGTCCACTTCCAAAGCAAAGATTCACATGTAATTTACTCACCCCCTTGTCATCCAAGATGTTCATGTCTTTCTGTCTTCAGTCGTAAAGAAATTATGGTTTTTGAGAAAAGCATTTCAGGATTTTTCTGCATATAATGGACTTCATTGGTCCCCCGAATTTGAAATTTCAAAATGTAGTTTAAATGCAGCTTCAAAGGGCTCTAAACGATCCCAGCCGAGGAAAAAGATTCTTATCCAGCAAAACGATCGGTCATTGTTTTCGAAAAATAACAATTTTATACTTTTTAAGCACAAAAGTTAGTGTAGCACAGGCTCTGGGATGCACATCCACGGGTCGTTCTTGAATGATTCATTCAATTTGAAAGATTCTTTAATGTGACTCGGGAAGAGCGAGTCATCTCGGGGAGTGATTTGTTCAGTCGCGCATGCGCAACATTTTATTAGGTTTCAGACGGGAATTAGTTCACCTGTTTCGAGTCTTCTGGTTTTTCACATCATTTGTTCACCTTATGGGGCTGTCACGTGAAGCTGATTTTGAGAACGCAATGACTCGAAAAAAGATTAGTTCATTTTGCTGAACGAGACTCAAAGGTCCGAATCGGTAAAATGATCTGAACTTCCCATCACATACTACGAATCTCATCTTCGAATCACCACAAGTTCATTGTCTGTGTACTAGGTAGAGTATGTTCGAAAAACTCCACGTTATTTTCTCCTACAACCTCAGAATCGTCCGACATTGTTGTAGCGTTTGACTTACTTGCACTTCCTTAGTCTTTGCGCGTTCGCTTTGTAAACACTGGGTCTGTAGTTCCACCTACGTTCCCATGACCTTTCGACGTGATTCAATAGTATGTGAACGAGCATCCCAGAGCCTGTGCTACACAAGCTTTTATGCTTAAAAAAGTATACAATTTTTTTTTTCAGAAAAAAATGACTGATCGTTTCGCTAGATAAGACCCTTCTTTCTCAGCTGGGATTGTTTAGAGCCCTCTGAAGCTGCATTTAAGCTACATTTTGAAAGTTCAAAATCGGGGCACCAATGAAGTCCATTACATGGAGAAAAATCCTGAAATGCTTTCGTCAGAAAACATAATTTCTTCACGACTGAAGACAGAAAGACATAAACATCTTGGATGACAAGGGGGTGAGTAAATTATTTGTGAATTGTTGTTCTAGAAGTGGAGTTCTCCTTTAAGGAGGGCTTTTTTTAACCCTACAAGCCATGTGGAGTACTTTTTAAGATTAATGGATTCACTTTATTGGGCTTCAAAATCTCACCACCCATTCATTTTCATTATAAAGCTTGGGGGAGCCTCAACTTTTTTTAATATAACTCCGATTGTCTAAAGGAAGAAATTCATATACACCTAGGATGGCTTGAGGGTAATTTTCATTTTGGGTGAACTATCCCTTTAAATATCCACTGCCATAACATATATAACAGACCAAGTAGCCTGTTTTATAATAGATGAATGAGTCTAACACAATAAAACATTTATATACAAAGATTCTCCCTAGTCATTTACTCCACTTGTATGACCTCATTATGATGCAGTGTATCAAAACCCCATATAACTGTCAACACATCAGTGGACCAAATAGTGTGTTCATATATCTGAGCGTCTACAGAGCATGCAGATGGCACTGACCATATTGAACACAGTGATTCCCAGTTGCTAGGTGATTCCACAATAGCCGGCAACACCCACACATCAATCTTATGGGCACAACTGAGACTTACATTTAGCAACAGTGATGTCCCATCCAGTCTCACTTGTTACAGGTTATAATATTCATATACAACCACATGCAATAACACAATATTGAGGTCGAATGAAGAAAACGATGGACAGTAGTATCAATCCAAAATGGAATGGAATGAAAGATAGACACAGGAAAGAAAAAACAAGAGAGGGAGCTGTGGAATTTCATTCATACCATTTCATTTGTTTGGCTCCCATGATGCTATTTGCCCTTTTAACCTCCCATTCTGATCCAGCCCAACCCGTAGGGTTCGAGGAAGCAGCAGTGTGTCATCAACACAAGCAGATGGCACAGCGGCGGTCCAAAGGGTGTGCACATCAGAGACCTGCACACAAATCCCAGTGTCCACGTAGCTGCCAGTCTAGTCTGATGGAGAAAATGATGGAGAGCAGATTTCAGTCCATGCAAGCGTCTCCGTGTGAACCCAACCTGCTAGTTTGGACAGCGCTGTAAACCCAGATTAAAAGGGTATTCCCACAGACTCAATGCTGAAAAGCCCGATCAGAGGCAGCATGTGTTTCTATGATAAGAAGCATGAGGTAATCCTGTTTTCAGTTCTGAGCCATAACAGTGGAGAAAAGAGCTTTTGAATGGTCTCCCGTCCCCTTTCTTGAATCTCCACAGCGGCTTCTTTGACTCCTGTTTCTCATTCTCCCTGTTTTTGTGCCTCTCTCGAGGCAGTTTTAGGTATTTTTCCTCTGCCCTTCTGTTTCTCTTCGCTCCACGTCTTCCCCCTCCCTTGTTCCTTTTTTTTTCAGGAGTCAGACATGGTTCAGCCCGGCTCTGTTTACCCTCCCCTCCTCCATCTTCACCCCTCCCTTTCGCACAGAGCGGTGGGCTCCGGGATGGAGGGGGGTGGGTGGGTGGGTGTGGGCAGGATGAAAAAATGGGCGTCTCCAGTTAACCATGCCTCTGTTTGAAGATGACACACTTTAAATAACCAGCTCCATAAAACCAAAAACATGTAGGTTATGATTAGTGCTGAATTCACCATGTGAATTGCATCTTATACTGCTGTATTATGTCGAAATGAGGGAGTGAATGTGAATGTGAAAGTCAGAGAGAAAGAGGATGTTGAGTATGACCACGTCAGCATAAAATCAGAAAAAATATTGTGTTCCATCACACTGTCTCCAGTGATGATTACTGAAATCATGATGTCAGACTATTAAAATAATAGCTATTTTGTTTTTCGGACATTTTGAATGAGAAATTACGTAGATGCCTATAATTTAGAAAAAACTTATATTGCAGATTGGACTTTTTTTTTTCTTCTTTTTTTTTGTGGAATGAGAGTAGTCATATTTTTTTGTTTAAATTAAATTTTTATTCCAGTGATCAGTGGAGGATGTGTTAATAGAACTGTTTAACCAAAAAAAAAAAAAAAAAAAAAATTTACACAGAAAAAAATTGTTTTCACTCGGAAAATTCTTGTAAATTTCACAAATAATTACAAAGAAAAGGCAATTAACACACTGAATTAAATTTTGAAGCTGACAAACACAAATAGTATTTTCTTGTAAGATGTACTCCAATAATCTGTTTTATTTACATGTGATGTACAAGTGTGGTGTGACTAAAAATATATATGTACATATATATTTATTTATTTTTGCTTTTATGTGCTAATATTAATTTGGTGAGATGACATGGGTCATTTATACTTTTCAAAGCTCAAGAAACAAATTGTCCCCTTACAGATACATGTTTACTTTTTACAGATTACGTTTTATTTTATACATTATATCATAGCATTATATCTAAAATTATGGTGATGATTTTCACTACAAAAAATGATCCATGGACATGTTATCCCTAAATGGCTACATTCCCAGTTTGTACAGAACAGGATGATCATATTGGCAGTGGATTTGGGGGGAATTAGGAAAACCTATTACTGCAAGAGATTACTCAGATAGTCAAGGCCAGTATTGGGAAAGCTACTATGCATGTACATGTAGCTTGGTAAAGCTACAAGTTACTTATAATTTAGAGAAACATGTCACAGTCAAACTGCAAACTGTTACTCAGTTTTGTTGATTTTCTATCCACTTACATTTGCAACTTCCCCATCTTGCCACTGCATTACATACATGTCATGATGAATCTGTACGTAATGTATAAATACATACGTACTGTAACTGTGATGAACAAAGAATACATAGTCATACAAGTCATGTATGCATGATTTGGTATGGTTATGATATGGTTTGTGCTATAGTAGAAATACATGACCACATACTGTAGTTCATGTGTCGTGGTACTCTTGTGAACGCATGTTGAAGATTGACACGGAAGAGAAGAAATTGTTGAATAAAGTCATTATTTTTGTTTTGTTTGTGCACAAAACAGTATTGCTGTAGCTGCATAAAATTATGGTTGAACCACTGATGTTACATGGACTATTTTAACAATGTCCTTACTACCTTTCTGGGCCTTAAATATGTTAGTTATGTTGCTTTATATTCAGAGTCAGAAAGCTCTCAGATTTAATCCAAAAATATCTGAATTTGTGTTCCGAAGATGAACAAAGGTCTCACTAAAAAGGGTGAGTAATTAATGACATTCCCATTCATTTGTCAGCAAAGCTCCACCTGAATGATGATTTTGTGAAAATTACAGATCTTTTGCATCAATTTTGTATCCCCACTCACATACACTCTGATCAAGCCAAGTGCATTATGGGTGTTGGAAGTTTTCCTGCTTTTTAATCACAGCCCTTTTCACATTTTCTCCCGTTTTATAGTACATTTTTTTAATTGTGCGTCTACTGCATAGGAAGCTAAAGTTAAAAATGATCATTTTGTGGACAAAATCACCCCAACTTTTCCCTGACTGGGAGCTGTATGTACACTCTAAAAAACTATTTGGCAACCCAGCGTTGGGTAAATATTGGAGAGAACGCATGCTGGGTTATTTTGACCCAGCTGGTTGGGTTAAATGTTTTTACCAAACATGCTGGGTTAGTTATTTATTCAGGTCATATATTGTTTAAAAATTATTATACTGCTGGCTTAAAATGGACTGGAACTTATAAAAAAACACACACAGAATTACTAAAGGCAACAGCAATAATCAAAAGATGAACATTTATTGTTAAGCAAGAACATATGGACAAAATACAAGACAAATTGAATTTATTTGGGTGAATACAGCATAGTTTACAATATTACATATATTGAAACTCGTTTACTAAGCATTTTAGGCATAAAAATGTAACATTTAAATGTAAAATTTAAATTTTAGTGTATTCAACCATGCTCTGTAATCGTTTTTTACTGAAATAGTGCTAATTCTCATGCCAGTGTGTTGTCAAAATCTGAGCCGGTGAAGGACGGCTGCTTGGCGGGGTAACTGCAAACTTCAGACCGCAGATTTAATGTTAAATGTTTAACTGTAAATTCCCCTTCTGTATATGGTGAAAAACTGTATTGCATGTAATTTTACAGTAGTATACCATTTTTGGAAGTGAAAAAGAAATTGACATTTCCAGAATGTTGTTAAATGAATGTTTATTGCATTATTTCAGTTTCATGTGTGTTACCATGATGGTGTTTAGTGTTTGTGTGAATGACACTGTGCACCTTCTATATATGTTATTATTTAAAAGCTGTTTGTGATAGGCTTTGTTTGATCATGTGACTTTCTCATCACCATCTGAATTTAGTGGTTATCAGTGCATTACAAAGGTACAAAACAGATTTCATACTTGAGTAGGTTGGTATATTACCATTATATCAGTTAATGAAATTACAGTATTTAACTGTAAATTTAAATTCAAAACTGTAAAACCTAAAATGTTGCTACCGTAAAATTCCAGCCCCATTTCACAACACCTGTCTCTCTCAGGTGGGACGGCGGCGATGCTCTTGGCCTGGAGGGCTCATTAATCACGTCTGATTTACAGCGGATCACCAGTATTGCTGATTCCTGCAGTCCCGTCCATTTTAGGATATAATATTATCTTTCTGCCTGAGTTCTTCTCTGATAGCAGCCAGAGGGTAGCAGATAGTATCTGGCCGTGTCCCGTCCAGGGCACTGGGGGGCAGAATCCCTCCTGGCACAAGAGTTTGCTGGGGATGTGGCCAGCTGACATGGAGGCTTCGCTCAGAACCATTCTAACTTAGCCAGGCAAATATTTTTCCAGGCTTGTGAGCAGAGGGGCATTAACACTATTCACAGCCCAGTGTTTGAGACTGTATGATCTAAGAGAGAGTGAAGGGTGATTAAATAGCTTTTTGTTTAAATGAGCCAGAGGGGAAGAGGGCAGCAAAAAACACTTTAGCTCATAACTGGAGACGAATCAAGCGGGAAGCTGGGTAGGTAGCTGACATAGGGTTTTTGGATGGGCCATAAATATAGGCCCACAGCAGAACATGCAACAGATCCGCTATCAACTCCAGACACTTCACTGAGCTACAATGGAAATTTCTATGCAACATCCCTGGTACCGCCGACCCTGGTTTCCAGGCTACTTCCCTTTTCGAATTTATGACCAGTATTTCGGAGAGCACCTACCTGACAGTGACCTTTTTTCACCTTTCTACATGTTTTACTATCGACCTTATTTCTGGCGGTTTCCAACCTGGTTGGACAGTGGCGTGTCAGAGGTAAGTTTAACTTTTTATGTTGAAAAACTAGGCATTGCCAAAAACACTTCACTATAAGATGCAATTTGTTAACATTAGGTAGAGCATCAGATATGTGATTTTTAATTAATAATATACAAATTTAAATGCTTGTCATTGATAATTTATGGTAGTTAACTAATGTATCAGTATGCACTGCCATTCAAAAGTTTGGCCAGTAAGATTTTTTTTTTTTTTTATTAATATTTTTATCCAGCAAGGACACACTAAATTGATCAAAAGTGAAAATAAAGACATTTATAATGTTACAATTGATTTATATTTCAAATAAATGCTGTTTATTTAAATATCTTTATATTTATCAAATAATCCTGAGGGAGAAAATGTATCACAGTTTCCCTTAAAATATTAAGCAGCACCAATGTTTTCAACATTAATAATAATGGTAAATGTTTCTTTAGCAGCAAAACAGGATATTAGAATGATTTCTGAAGGATCATGTGACAATAAAAACTTGAGAAATGGCTGCCATCACAGAAATAAATTACATTTTACAATATATTAAAATATAAAACAGTTGTTTTACCGTATTTTGGATTAAATAAATACAGCCTTGATGAGCATAAGAGCTTCTTTTAAATACATTAAAAAATTTTAATTTTTAGAGATTTTGCATTATTTAGTTTGCCATATTCTCCTGCACAGATGAAAATGGATAGAGATCGCTTTGCAATCAACCTGGATGTGAAGCACTTCTCTCCAGAGGAACTGAAGGTCAAGTTCAATGATGATTTCATTGAGATTCATGGGAAACATGATGAACGGCAGGTAACAAAACTTTAAAAGTCACCTTTATTTTATTTACCATTTTGAACTTAACTATTGTTTTGTGTGTGTGTGTTGTTTTTGCAATATTGTGTAAAAATCAAGGTTGGAAATCAAATATTCAAGATTAGGTGATCAAAAAATAACATTAAAAAAGAACACAGCTTGTTTTCAATTAGTCAGCCCTGCTGAAAAAAACAAAAAACAAAAACGTCACAGAAATTCTAATGGTTTCCACTACAAATACGATTACAAACATATCTATCCCGATCTACATATGTCCATCTATGTTCGCGCAAATCATTCATGATCCAGCTTCACTTACAGCAGAAGTGTGTATAAGCATTTTCTTATGAATCTTTGCGATCGCCTTTACTTTATAACATGGTAGTTAAGAAGTTTAGTGGCTAAAGTAAACAAGGTCGTCATTCCACAGAGAGAAGAGAGGGGCGGGGTGAGCAGAGCTCATTTGCATTTAAAGGAACAACCCCTTAGAATGAGATGATTTTTGCAGAGCTCATTTTGACAAGGTAAAAAAGGTGTTGTTTTACAAAACCATTGAGAATTTTTAATCAAAGTATATTTGAGACTTTTCATTAAGACCCTAAGGAATCTTAATCCATGCTGTTGTTTACATCCGGGTATCGCCAGTATGGCTGCGCATCTGGGTAACTGTCCAAATCATGACGTAAGTGGAAATCTATTGACAAATGGTTTGGATTAGGGGTAGAAGTGCTCAAAAATGTGTAAATAGTGTAAGGATCCCAATAAAATTGTGTGACTGTTTACATAAAAAAAAAAAAAAAAAAAAAAAAAAATGAACACCTCAACATATATGCAATAATGGCAAAATTATTACACAATATGTAATTTAAACATGACGATAGATTTCTTGTTTAAAGCAATGGAGTACCCTGCATGTTGAAAAATGACCCTGTGTCACCAAAGGGCCCTGAAAAAGTGTCAGTGTGTTGCTATGATTGTTATACCTCAGTTCAAAGAAACAGTATCTGTCTCTGTTACAGGATGAGCATGGCTCTGTGGCAAGGGAGTTTTACAGGAAGTACAAGATCCCCCGTGATGTAGATCCAGGTGCCTTCACCGCTTCTCTATCTGCTGATGGTGTGCTGACCGTCTGCACACCACGCCACCCGATGGACATCCCTGAACACAGATGTATACACGACCGCATTTGTGCCTCAGTGGGCCCTGACACTGCAACTTACTGCAGGCCCCTCAATGACAATAATGATATATAGCTTTAAATAGGATTTTTGTGCACTGAAATTTCATAATTCTTGTTACCAATTTCAATAATAATAAAAAAAATAATACTAGCCTAAGTAAAATAAAGCTTACCGAAGACAAGTAAACAGTCACAATAGAATTAAAATAGAACAAAGATACGTAAGAAATCAACCTACTTGAAAAATCTAAAGCACTGAACAAAAAAACATTATATTGTATAAAGTAAATGTACAATTTTCTTTGTCATTTTTGATTCAGAAAGAAAATATTTTATATTAGGCTGCTTTCGAGAAATAGTTCACCCAAAAATGAAAATTCAGTTTGCGTTTCCTTCTAATGTTGAACACAAAAGAATATACTGGGAACAATACTGGTAACCAAACAGTTGTTGGTACCCCATGACTTTTATAGCATGAAAAAAAAAAATACAATTGGAGTCAATGGGGACCAGGAACCTTCTGGTTATGAACATTCTTCAAAATATCTTCTTTTACGTTAAGGTGAACAAAGAAAGTCATACAGGTTGTTTAGAACAACTTGATGCTGAGATGAAAATGACAGAATTTTCATTTTTGGGTGAACTATCCCTTTAAGATTTCATCATAATGCCAGGATCTCATATAGCCTACTAGCCTACACGTGCTTTATCTTTAACTACTAATGTTCATTTAAGACACAAATGACTGTGTTTACGAAGACACTCGCAAAGACGGACATTTTGACACATACCTGTGTATCTGAACGTTTAAAGTTTAACACAAGGCGCGAAGAACTTTTAGTTTTAGTCAGGTGCTGTATAAGCAAGTACGCGCCGCACCAGAATGTTTAAAATGCGTTTTTGATAAGCTAACATCATGACGCACACAACGACTAACATATTTCTACCTGGTTATTTCTCATACCAAAAGCGAATATACTAGGCTTATAGAGTTTTGTGTTCGAACACACAAAAAAAGCAATACATCAAGTTAATAATTAAATTAATCTACAGCGACGATGATTCCATGTGTCCGGTCTACTTGCTTTTCCACACTTGCTTTCCACTTGCAACATCAAGTAACAAAACAAGCCGTTTTGTAAAGCTAAAAATAGCTGGATGCAATGAGACCGGAAGCCACACCCATCAAATTCGCAAATGGCCACGCCTGCTTTTATGCGAAAAATAAGGTGGGTATATCCAGATATACACCTGTCCATTTTGAATGATACAATATCACGCAAAACGCAGCAAGTCAGTGTTTTAGGTCAGTGAACGCAGGTTGTTATTGGAGTTGGGTTTGGTTTGTTATATTTATGGCCTACGGTTGGACGTTGTATGTAATTATGTGGTTGACTTGGATTATGATTGTAACTTTGGCTTTGAGAGGAAGCAGTATTGAAGTGGGATGTTGTGTAGCACTGGCCGCCGTTTTTGAATTTAATAAATCCCCAGGTCAAAATACTGATAAATGAATGACCTTACAGCATGTGCTCATCTGAATGTAAAAAATGCTGCACTTGTTTGATACTGGTGTCTAAACCAACAGACCAAGTCAAATGTGTTTTGCTGATGTTGTTGCACTTAATGGACAGTAATAAAGATGACCTTGTAAACGTATATATGTGATGTTTGTGGACATTGATTCTGTGACATGGTAAGACAAGTGTGCCTCAGTCAATGGTGTAACAAAATGCCATGGATCATCCAATTTTTGTGGAAAAAAAAAAAAACAGTGGACTGCTGATTAATTCATTCATCTTGTTTAGTCCACTGTCATTCTCAATGTGCTTCTTATTTTATTTTCCATACGTCTTAAAGTGATGTTACAGCTAACAAGTAAGTGTGACTGTTGCACTAGGTACTTTTAGCATTAAAAAATCGAAATAAATGGCTATTCCCACTTCTTCATAACCCTCTAGGACATCTGGTCTTCTCTGGCCATCAGATTTTTTGTGGCAGTTGCAATTTAAACCACATCAAACTGTACACAGTTTGCCTCTTTATATACAGTCAAACCCAAATTTATTCAGACACCTTCAGCATTTCTCACATTATCACAGTTTATTCGCTATATTTAGAAAACGGTAGTAAAATATGACAAGAACTCAGAGTTAAACTGTGTCAGAACTAATTCATCCTGATAATGTCAGATAACTTTGATAGAAAGGTATGTAACAAAACATGTCAGGGCAAAGTGTCAAATAAAATTTTTTGGTCCCAAATGTTACCAATTTTACTGGTAGTCCACTGTATTAAGAAATTTTGGGTATAATGTCACAATTTACTTTATTTTGCTATCCTCACTTACATAAATTAACTATAGTTCTGCACCCACTAGTGAAAAGTTATCAAAAATGACATCTGGTGTCTGAATAATTTTTGGTTTGACTGCACTTTGTCATGCACTTACTTTTTTACTTAGTGATCAGTTGTGTCTGGAAACAACATTATATTTAGGGATGATAAATACATTAATTAATTAATTAAAAATCTTACTTTTACAGTCCTATTTCTAAAATGGTCAAATTATTTTAAAAATCTATTTGCATCAAAATCCAACACACTTAAAAATAAACGAAAACAAAATAAAATAAATAAATAAATTCTACATTCTCTACCAAGTTGGTTCTCAATCATGAGGTCAGGGGATTCAAAAAACTTCCAAGGAGTCTAAAAGGAAATTAAAATGATTTAAAATATGACAAAATAAGCTTTAAAAATGAACTAAATCAACTATAAATTCTTTCTCATAATTCATCCCCTCAACATTTTTTTCTAAAGTAAAAAAAAAATAGTCTTGTGAAATATTATTACAATTTAAAATTTGTTTCACATTTTTACATATTTTAAAATGTAATTTATTTCTGTAATGGCAAATATGAATTTTCAGCACCATTACTCCATTACTTTTTTTTTTTGATGAATAAAAAGTTTAAAAGAACAGCATTTATTTAAATAAAAATGTATTGCAACATCATAAATGTTTTACTGTTACTTTTGATTAATTTATTGCATCTTTGCTAAATAAATCTATACATAACACTGCCATTCAAAAGTTTGGGATCAGTAAGATTTTAAATGTTTTTTAATGCAGTCTCTTATGCTCATCAAGGCTGTATTAATTTGATCAAAAAAAAAAACAGTAATATTGTGAAATATCATTGCAATTTCTAATGCTGGTTTTACCTATTTTAATATACTTTAAAATATCATTTATTTCTGTTCAGTGCTGAATTTTCATCAGCCATTTCTCAAGTCTTTATTGTCAAATGATCCTTCAGAAATCATTCTAATATGCTGATTTATTATCAGTGTTGAAACTGTTCTACTGCTTAATTTTTTTTTTTTTTTTGGAACCTGTGATTTTTTTTTTTTTTTTTTTTTTTTTGTTTGATTCTTTGATTAAAAAAAAAGTTTAAAAGTTTTTTTTTCAGCATTTAGTCAGAAAACTTTTCTAACAATTTTAACTTAATTTTTCAACTTAACTATAATTTTTTATCCATTTAACACATCTTTAAATTAATAAAAAACATTAATTTCTTTCTTTAAAAAAAAAAAAAAAGAAGAAAAAATGTATTGACCCCAAACTTTTGAACAGTATTGTATATTGTAACACAGACTTTTTATTTAATAAAAAATCCTGAAAAAAGTATCTATAAATCAGTATATATAAATAAATCAGTATGTTAGAATAATTTCTGAAGGATCATGTGACACTGAAGACTGGATGCATAAAATTCATATATTTTAAAGTAATATTAAAATAGAAACCTGATAAAAATATTTCACAAAAAAAAAAAAAAAAAGTATTTAAAAACCATTAAAAATCCTACTGATCCCTATCTTTAAAAAAATAAATAAATAAATAAAATCTTGCTTAGCCCAAACTTTTTGAACGGTAGTGTATTTTCTTCATTCACACCATTAAGTCAGTAAGTTACATGTGTCAACAAGTCTACATGTCAAGTTTGTTGTTAGCAGTTGCTGTTTTCCGCCGTTAGATGTCGCCATCAGCTCTTACTGCGCCTGACACGGTGCAACTTTTTCCGGTTGGACTCTGGAGACGTGGCTCTGTTTCTTCAATATTACGAGTCGAGCTATATGCTACTGTTAAAACAGAGCAGAAGTCACCACTTTTGACATTTTGTGTCGTAGAAACAGCTGGACATACACTGTCCGTGACTGAGTCCATTGGCGGATCCTCGTCTGAAAGGGAACAGAAATGGTATGATTGTTTGTTTTGTGTATTTAGCAGGATGGAGCTAGCAGCTAGCGCTGTAGCTAATCACTCATACAGTCTAAAACTCCTTTCATTTCTACTAGTGTCAGTTACTAAACAGTGTCTATCCCATCTGTTTCTGTTATAAAATAACATCATAGAAGTAAGGAAATGTTGCTAGATAGGCGTTTGATATCTGATACAGCTAGCCAGCTAAAGGCTAGCTAGGCAATTAGATTGTCATCAAGATTAATTATAGTTAAAGTAAGTTAATTAAAGGAAGTAAATAGTCGTCAGTGTCTGTGTGAACGTTGATATAATAAGTAACCTTTTATTTTGTCTTTTTAAAAATAATTTAGATATTGAATGCGTGTATAGATATCAGGTTGTGGCTAACTGACTTTGACAACTCAGAAAATTAATGACCTGTGGATCATGAAGCCTATCTAAAATTTAATAGTCAGTGTATTATGTAGATATATCTACTTTTTAAATAA
Source organism: Labeo rohita (assembly GCF_022985175.1). Lineage (NCBI taxonomy): Eukaryota > Metazoa > Chordata > Actinopteri > Cypriniformes > Cyprinidae > Labeo > Labeo rohita. Next base: position 18,078,679 of record NC_066883.1, read on the forward strand.
TAATTTTCATGAATTTTCCAGACCTGGAAGTCACAAATGAATCGCACCATTTTATGATTTACTATGGCAGACCTTCATTGAAATGAAAATTTGTTAATCATTTCTATTGTGTCATGTCGACCAATTAGTTATTTTAATCTGATATGCACAAATGAATAAATAACTAAATAATAATACTATATCTATCTATCTATCTATCTATCTATATCTATCTATCTATCTATCTATCTATCTATCTATATATATATATATATATATAAATAAATGTTTCTTTTTTTAACAAAAACATTAGACATGTATGTATATTATTAATTTACAATTATTTATGCAAATTGAAGTAATTTTATGTCTTCATTTTAGCCCATGTTTTACTGTTAAGTGTAAACTTTATCATTATCATTATAAAAAATGAGTGTATTATTATTATTATTATTATTATTATTACTACACTATTACAACATCTTTTGAAATAGCTTTTAATATTTTCAGTTTTCATTTTAATTTTAGTTTAGGTGGTTTAGATTTGTGCTTTTGGGATTTTTATAAATTTTTCTTTAATATTTTTGCCATTACAGGAATATTTTTGTTGTTAATTTTAGTACTTGTTTTATTTCCTTCAATTGCCAAATATATATATATAGTTTATAGAGCATGTTTTAAAGTTAAGTGTAAAACTTTTATTTTTATAACATTTATATTTTCAGTTGGCTTTTATTTTAATATTTTCAGTTTTAGTAACTTCATTTTGTGCTTTTGTCATTTTTATTCATTTTTCTTTATTATTTCTGTTTAGCTTAAATTTATTTTCATTTCAGTTTTAGTAATGTTAGTACTTTAACTTTTTATTTATTTAAATTTAAATTTATAAAACTTCTCAATTCTCAAAAAAAAAGAAAAAAAGTGTTGTATAAGTATTATTTTTTTTACTCTGATAGCATTTATATTTTGAGTTAACTTTTATTTTAATAATTTCAGTTTTAGTATAAGTTTTAATAATTTAGTTTTGTGCTTTTGTCATTCTTCTGCTTCTTATTATTTTAATATTTCTGTTTTAGTAACTTTAATACCTTAACTTGTTTTAAACATCATTTCTACTAAGTTTTTAAGCTTAATTTAAAAAAAAAAAGCTTTTAATTTTTTATTTTATTTTATTTCAGCCTTATTTCAATTACCTTTTTTTTTTAATAATGTAGTTTTAGTTAACAGTAGCAACACTATATTATACTGCAGCACTATATTGACTCAATGAGCTTAACCTACCAGTAAAAAGTTTGCACACTTTATCTTAAATGTGATTGGAATCTTATAAGGTTTTTAACGTCAATCAAATCTTTGCAGGTGCTCTTGGCAGCGGCGGTGTGCACTAAGGCAGGAAAAGCCATAGTGTCACGACAGTTTGTAGAGATGACGCGAACCCGTGTAGAGGGCCTGCTGGCTGCCTTTCCCAAACTGATGAATACAGGAAAGCAGCACACTTTTGTGGAAACGGACAGTGTGCGTTACGTCTACCAGCCCCTGGAGAAACTCTACATGGTTCTGATCACTACAAAAAACAGCAACATTCTGGAGGACTTGGAGACACTAAGGCTTTTCTCCCGAGTGGTAAAACTTACTTTTTTATTTTCCCTATTGTAGAACTTCTTGGATGTGTCTTGAATAAGTGATTGATTTCTGTGTTTTTCCAGATCCCTGAATATTGCAGAGTGCTGGAGGAAAGCGAGATCTCAGAGCACTGTTTTGATCTCATATTTGCATTCGATGAGATCGTAGCTCTGGGCTACCGGGAGAATGTTAACCTGGCCCAAATTCGCACTTTCACTGAGATGGACTCGCATGAAGAAAAAGTCTTCAGGGCTGTCAGAGAGGTCCGTTATTTCTTAAACATCCAAAGCAAAAATGCTCTCTGCTTTAAATTTGTATTGAACCAACTCTTTCGGTTTGTCTCACTTTAACAGACCCAAGAAAGAGAAGCAAAGGCTGAGATGAAACGCAAAGCTAAAGAGCTGCAGCGAGCAAGACAAGATGCTGAGCGTGCTGGAAAGAAATCGCCTGGCTTTGGAGGTTTTGGAAGTTCAGGAATGAGCAGCGTCACATCAGCCACCATCATCACAGATACATTAGAGCCAGAGAAACCCAAAGTGGCTCCTGCTCCAGTTAGGTATGTGCTGTAACCGTATGCTATTATGCATGTAAATGCATAATCATACAGAGGTTAATCTTTCTTGTTCTTTTTGTAGGCCGAGTGGGTCCAGTAAAGCACTGAAGCTTGGTGTCAAAGGAAAAGAGGTTGATAACTTTGTGGACAAACTAAAGTCAGAAGGAGAAAATATCATCACATCCAGTGCAGGAAGAAAGGCATCAGAGGCATCTAAAGTCCTTCAGCCTCCAGTGAATATAGAGAGGTATTGCTTACTCATTTTGTTTTAGTGTCTGGCACATTCTACTTCCTGTGTTATATACACTACCATTCAAAAGTTTTCGTTGTTTGAATGAAATAAATATTTCATTATAATTTTATTAAGTTGATCAAAAGTGACAGTAACGGTATTTATAATGTTGCAAAAAAAAATTCATCCTGAGAATCTCTTGAAAAATACATATGTTAATTATAATTATATAAATAATAATGCAATGAATTATATCTAGTATAAAAATGATTAATTATATAAATAATAATGTACCACTAAAATGTTTTTTAAAAATTCTGAAGGATCATGTGACACTAAAGACTGGAGTAAGGATGCTTAAAAATTCAGCTTTTGAAAAAACTATTTTAAAATATATTAAAATAGAAAACAGATATTTTAAATAGTAATATTATTTCACATTATTACTGTTTTTACTGTATTCTTTAATTTAAAAAATGCAGTCTTGGTGAGCGTAAGTAAAAAATAAAAACTGTATTAACAACAAACTTTTGAACAGTAATGTATTTTCATATTATATAATGATATTATTTTCTGTTTATGCCAGTTGTTAATTGTTTATTAACTCTGTTTCCCAGTGTACATCTGAGGGTGGAGGAGAAGATCTCTCTGACCTGTGGTCGGGATGGTGGGCTGCAGAACATGGAAGTTCTGGGCATGATCACTCTGAAAGTCACCGATGAAAAAAATGGCCGCATTTCCATACTCGTCAACAACAATGACAAGAAAGGAGCCCAACTACAGGTGTGTGAGACACAACTCGGCATGTATTTTAAAAGACAAGTTGTTGACAGTCTCCTATTTTTAGAAAAGAACATTGCACTCTGACCTCAGATCTTCAAAAACCTTTCATCTTGGCCTTGTGACTCATATTGTGGTCTGTTTATTCTTCAGACTCATCCTCATGTTGATAAAAAGCTCTTTACCACCGAGTCCCTGATTGGTCTGAAAAACCAGGAAAAGTCCTTCCCTCTCAACACTGATTTGGGGGTGCTGAAATGGAGGTTACAGAGCACAGAGGAGTCCCTCATTCCTTTAACCAGTGAGTTTTCTCTTGCTTTTACATGTGCTAAGTGTTCATAAATAAAGTTATTGCACTCAAGGACTAGTATAACAATGCTTTCACAAACATTTCAGTCATACATGTAACTTCTGTACTTTCAGTTAACTGTTGGCCATCAGAAAGTGGAAGTGGCTGTGACGTCAACATTGAGTATGAGCTTCAGGATGAGGGGCTCGAGCTAAATGACGTTGTCATTACTATTCCTCTGCCGTAAGTCCTTTTTAAAAAAATGGTTGTGTGTGTTTATTTCTTTTAGGGGTGGGCGATATGACCAAAATCTTACATTGCGATATGAGTAAAGAACGAGACAAGTAAACAGTCAGCAATTGAATAAGAAACTAATTACAAGCAAGAGGACAAAAAAGTACAATGAAACAAATGCATAAGAAATGCTACATACATTGTAAGTAATCAAATGTATAGAAACACTGCATATTATTCACTGTGTAAATTAAATGTATATTTCTTCTAATTAAAGTTACAAAAGTTATTTAGTCAAGAGCAGTGACAGATTTTCCCCTTTGTTGTTGTTTGATTAACATGAATGACAGACAGCAGGAATATTAGACTAAAAGAGCTGCCCGGATCCAATATACTGTTACACATGTGTGTTCTTTCTCAGTTGTTTGCTTTCGCTTAAGACCTAAATTACTGTGTTTATGAGGATACTTGCAAATACTGGCATTTTGACGCATACAATTGTGTGTATTTAACTGTTCAAGGCCTATAAAGCAGCAAAAATATAGTGAAATGAATTGTCTTTCACTGCTGATTGTTACAACAGCTTAAAATTTCTTGTTTCTAAACCACAATGCTTAAAAACGCTTGCAAACGATACATTTTCGTGACCACGCAACCACGATAATAGGCTCTGAAATAAACAACAATTTTTAATTTAAGTGATTTTAAAAACAATCTTCACATAAACTATAAATTGTATATGCATAAACTATACAGATTAATCTTTATTCATGCTTTTCTTTTGGTTTACATAAATGACAGACTTTAGCAGGTTTCACTTTAAAATCAGCGCTGCCCCTTTAAAACCTGACGCACATGACGCAGATCTGACAAATATGCAATATTCTTCCTTTTTTTATGGTTTTATAACTCATTTAAGACTGTTTAATTAGTAACTCTCCAAAACCGTGTATTTTGATATAATTATATGTGTTTTCGTCCATTGAAGTGCTACTGGTAAGCTGTCCGAAACGGCTCAGTGTATGTGTACAGTCGAACGTGCAGCCTTTCAAACTATACTTTACTACACTGTTTAGGCAACGTAACCCCAGGTGTGTGTCGCCACTAGGGATGGCTCGATACCATAATTTTGTCTTTGGTGCAATACCAAAATGTGATACCTCGGGTATCGATACCATAGGTAACAAATAACCAGCCTGTGAATGGAAGTGAATTGAAAACAATTTAGTAAGTATTGTTAACATGCTAAACGTGTTTTAGTTCATTTATCATTTATAACTAATTATTGACCTAGATTAATAAGTGTTGTAGGCCTACCCAAAGAATTTTAACAAAGTTTGCTTAACTGTAAAGTGTTATTCTAACAGTCAAATTATTCAAAATCACATTATTATTATCTCTCTCTCTCTGATTGTTTTCAGATTTCAGACAGCCAAAGAAAAAGCATTAAATATAAATCTCTCACACACTCTCTTGGCTGCCTCATATTAGCGGCAGAAACATTCCCTTCATATTATTGATACTAAAATTAATATAGCAGAACTCTTGCTTTGTTTAAATTCAATTAATATTTGATTATTTGGAAATGCAAGTGCAAAGATCATGTGATCAAAGCTAAACTGGTTCTAATGCACATTTGAGCTTTTGTGTTTACTCTGTATCACATGTTAGGAATGTGCGGTGATCAGTTGTGAATACAAGTTAATTAAAACTTAATTTCTGAATTATGCACTCACCTGTCAATTTCTAAATTCACGTTAAAGATCAGGATGAGCAAGTGACACATGCTTGGCAAGATCTGATGTTTTGCCTTCTGTGGCAACACATGATTTAGAGCAAAGCTTGCATACGGGTGCAGTAAGGTCATCTCGTTCACCTTTATCATCTGCTTTGTATGCAAAATGATGCCATGTTTCACTTCTACTCTTGTCTTTACATACTAGTTTCGAGCGCATTGATGGAGTTTAATCTGTTCGGTGATCCATCACGTTGTTTTGTTGTAACATTTACCCGTTTCACAGCAATTTGGAAAGCACTGCCGCCTACAGGTGAACTTCGAAACAGCAGCGTATAAAATACTGAATTGATCGAACCGTTTGAAATAAAATATATACCGGTATTTTTCCAGCACCGGTATACCGCACATCCCTAGTCGCATTCTCAGGTTATGAAGAATAAAAAAGGGAAAAGTTATTCTTCCGAAATGATGCAGCGATATCTTCTCAGGTAAAAGTTATTAGAACCTTGTCTAGAGACAAGCTGGCCATCACACGGCTTATCAGCCCGTTTGTATCCTATTATTTGATTCAAACTTTTCTCTAATGACAGAACAGCTAATCACGATGATCTTGTCTTCTGAAAATATTATTTTATTCACTTACGTCAGAATCAGTGAATCTCTGTAAAAACTGGCTGTTGTTATCACTACATTGCATTGTTATATTTCGTAAAAGTTTTACCTGCCAACTGGTGACTGACACTGTTACATATAGTCGCCAAAGCCAATTTTTACTTGCATTTGGCGCTTGGCGAGTGTTAATTTTAGGCCCCGTGTGTGTGTGTATGTGTGTATAATTTTTATTTTATTTTTTTTTTTAATTAGCCAAATTCATATCCATAAACAACCTCTGTCTCCTGTGATCATGCAGGTCAGGTGTTGGTGCTCCTGTGGTCGGTGATCTGGATGGGCAGTACAGCCATGACAGCAGGAAAAGCATCCTGGAATGGTCACTTCCTGTCATCGATGAGAAAAACAAGAGTGGCAGCCTGGAGTTCAGTATAGATGGCAAACCCAACGACTTCTTCCCAATTCACGTTTCTTTTGTCTCCAAAAGAAACTTTTGTGACATTCAGGCAAGTTGTGCAGCATTTCATAAATAAACCGACAACAAAAATGAGGCTTAAAAAGAACCCTGGGTATTAAGACTCGTATAGCTTAATAAAACGTTAATGATGTCTCATACTGAAATATGTAGTAGAAAACCCATGAAAGATTTACATTCTTTACATTCTCAATTCTATTTCTATTTCAAAAGTTTTTAGAAGACATTTAATGATGCAAACTTTGCCTAGTCACCAAGTTCAAAATTAATAGTTATGTTAATATGAACTTTGAACATTTATCATCGAATTCAAATGGTCAGCAACAATGTTGACTGGACGGCAGTTCTCGACAATTCACTTTACTATGGAAGTAGTAAGGTGGCCGTTCACATCGTATTTATTTGCACGCTCATGTTCGTTATTTCAAATGTAGATGCGCTGTATGGGTCTTATATAGCTAAACGATCGGTTATTTTCTAAAAAAAAAAAATATATATATATATATATATAATTTTTTTTTTTTTTTTTTTTTTTTTTCAAACGCTCGTCTTGTCTTGTCTGCCAAAACTCTTGTTTTTTCTGGTTCAAGACAGTTAGGGTATGTCAAAAAACTCATTTTCTCCAACTTTAAAATCATCCTACATCGCGGCAGAAGTACCGACGCAGTGTTGACAAAGTGGACGTCAAGAAGATCAAACACGCTTTACAAAAGGTAAAACAGTGATGTAGGAGAAAATGAGATGGGAGTTTTCCAACATACCCTAACTGTCATGAACCGGAAAAAAACAGAGATCAGGCAGACAAGTTACTTACTTATGGCTGAAGGTCTGGAAGCTTTGGCCGCTTTGAATGGCCAAGGCCCGCCCAAGGACATATAACTGACAGGCAAAGCAACCAGTCACGTTTCATTTTGTGCTGCGTCATGTTTAGGAGCGTGGAAATGTCGCCACAATAACAGCCCGGCGTGTAAATCTCTGAAATATTTTAAAGATTGTATGCCGTGAACGTTACATTTTTCATACTTAAGAAAATCCAGTGTTTAGGTATAGCATCTCCCGGAATCCTGTATAATCAAACCAATCCAATGACAACTTCGAAACACCTAAAGTATTTGTATTTTAGTAGTATTTTACGCTATATAAGACCATTCTTCCTCGGCTGAGATCGTTTAGAGCCCTTTGCAGATGAATTTAAACTGCATTTTGGATGTTCAAATTCGGGGGCACCATAGAAGTCCACTATATTTGTCTCTGTTTGCTAGTAGAACTTTGTTTGCTGTTATGTGTTTTGCTTTTAAATGATATTTAAAACTCAATGAGCTTCGATGGATGCATTATTTGCGTTAAATTATTTGTATTAATCGCATGCGTTAACGCATTAACATTGACAGCCCTATTTAATATCCTTTGTTTCCGCAGGTGGCCAAGGTGACACATGTAGAAGGAGGCAGTCCAGTCAAATTCTCTTCAGAGACGTCATTTGTTGTGGATAAGTATGAGATCCTGTAAATGTTTCCTGGTGGAAGATCGTTTTAACCTGCCCACCAACTTAACGGATCAGAGAGCGTGCTGTACGTTAACAGAGCGCTCAAAACATTCTCTGACATGGGCTGCAGTACTTCTGTATTTCTGTTTGTCTTAAAGGAAAATATTCTACCTTTATATAAACTGGACCTTCAGCTGCTCGAGTACTAAGCGCAGTCAGCTACACCTGCCAGGGAAGACGAAAGAAATTAAAATAAAACACTGCACCTATAAACATCAAGGGAAGATCAGTGTCATTCTACATCAGCCCGTGTGAACCCTCCTGACCCTTCAAAGAGATAGATTTGTATTGAAAACTTAAATAGTTGTTGCATGGATTTTGTTTAGAATTGCGACATAATTGGCTTTTTTCAAACCACCTGATCCGCATCGGCTCATTAGCAATTATTTCTAATCATCAAAGAATAAATGCTGGTATGGAAACAGACCTAATATTGTAGTACCAAATGAATGTGTGGGTGCAATAAGAACTGACACTGCATTTAATGTGCAGTCCAAATTTAGACTCATAATTTTTCATCTCTTTAAATGACACCTCTGCTGTTTAGCTGTTAGTAAATATGAATATCATTGTCTGCATCAAAAAAGCACAAATGCTATTTTTCCCCCTTTTGGTTTAGTTATATTTATGTAATCATTTGTTTGAAGAATAATCTAAACAGAAAGATTTTTCATTCTCTGTTGTTTTGTAAGTAATGTTACACATAATCTGTTTAAATGTTTTTTCTTTTTATTCATTGCTGCATTTATTTGGCTAAACAGGAAAATATATGCTCTCTGGCTTCCCAGATGTTATTAAGAATGGATTTTTTTTTTTTTTTTTGTATTTCCATAACATTAAAAAATACATTTATCAGTGCACACTCAAAGATGATTACGGAACGCCATGGGGAGGGTTACGACATTCCATTCTGCTGTAAAATACTTATGAATACCTTTAATCAATAATAAAGTCAGATTTAATTAAAGTCTTTTCTGGGCTCTTACTGCCTTATTATGTGGTTTTGCCTAGGATTTTGAAAACTGTAGTGGTGCTAGAGTTTTATTAATTTTAAATAAAAAAGGTTAAAAAAAGGTTATTTTAAATCTAATGCTAAAGCTGTGTATTAAAGACAGCAGCATAAATCATGCTGTCAAATTATAAATCAGTCCCTCAAATCATGTGCATTGTTTAAGCACCTGGAACGCTGTAGCAACATGTTAAAAACCTCTCAGGTGGTTGATTGTAGTTATTCTTTTGCTGTGAGAATGGTGAGTATTATCTGTAATTATAAATTCAATGGCCAGGCCTGGTTTGGGTCATGGCCTAGTGCACTGGGAGATTGTTCTGGATTCATACAGGAATGTGAGGAATTTCAGAAACAAGGCGACGGCATTCAGAGTTGATAATGCATTAGTTATGGTTGAGTAGAGGGGATTCCTGCCAATGAATCACTTCCACAATGACATGGGCACCTTGTCTCATACAATTACTTTGAGTGAGATCTTTTACATCTATGACATGGCTCTTTAGAATATTCAAACTGGTTATGGTGTTCCACTGTCAAAAGGTTTTGTATAAGGATGCAAAACTACATTTTACTTCATAACTGAGCTAGTTTGTGCTTCTCAATGCACGGTTTCTTTTGACATGGTAAAATAATTTGAACAACTTTGTCCATTTATTTATTTTTCAGGTAAGTAATTATGAATTAACAGGGGTGATGTGCTGTCTGCTGGTCAGTATCACAAAATAATCAATGTTTGGAATTTGGTATTGCATAATTTTGGGTGCAATGCACAGTAATGGGGGGGGGTTAAGCCAGAGACAGACGCTTTTTTTACAGCTCTGCGCATTATAACCAATCACACACAAGTCTGTTGAGCTTATGAATGCAATGACCAATCAGAGGCGTTCGGATGAGTCATCACTGAAAAGGTGTTTTGTTCTGCTCTCTGGTAAATTCTCTCATCAAAAACAAAGTGCAGATGTTCGTACGACGTAAGATATTCATTTCACAGTGTAAACAGCTTAAGTGATTTTAATGGGAGTTTTTAAGGGTGCTTGAACTCTGGGTAAACTGAAGTCAGTGAAAATGTTCTTTGATATAATGAGTAACCTACAATGTTTTCATTAAATGTACATTAAATACAAAGTGTATATATATATATATATATATATACATATACATACATACATATATATATATATATGTCTATATATATATGTGTGTGTGTGTGTGTATATATACATACATACATGTATACATATATACACACATACATATATACATATATATATATATATATATATACACACATACATATATATATATAGACATATATATATAGACATATATATATATATATATATAGACATATATACAGACATATATATACATATATATATTCCTCTCTTTTTTTTTTTTTTTGCCATCATTTAACTGCACACAAGACTGCCCAAAAGTGAATGTAATCATTTCTGCAAGTAGATACATACAACGTCAATGCAAAGACACGCATTCGCACCATTTAACACAATTGTTAAGAGTGTGCAACATTATAGAAGCCCATTTCTTTTTCTTTTTTTCCTCTGATGCGTTATACAAACTAGCAACTCATTTTTTTTCCTCAGAATTGTGATATATAAACTTGCTATTGTGAGTTATGAAGTCAATTGCGAGATGTAAACATGCAGTTCTGAAAAATAAGGTCAATCGCAATTCTGACTTTTTTTTTCTCAGAATTGCGTGATATGCAATTGCGAGTTATAAAAGTCAGAACTGTGAGATAGAAATGTCAAGATTCTGACATGCATTATATAAACTCACAATTGTGAGTGAAAGCCCAATTTTGAGGGGGGAAAAATGACTCTTCTCACAATTGTGAGTTCATGTCTCACAATTCTGACTTAATAACTCACAACTGGGTGTTATAAAGTCAGAATTTCAAGATATAAACTCAGATTTCTGAGAAAAAAAGAATTTAAGAGTTTATATCTCACAATTCTGACTTTATTTCTCAGAATTGCGAGTTCATGTCTCGCAATTCTGACTTTATGACTCACAATAACAAATATAATGCAATTCTGAATTAATTTCTCAGAATTGTGAGTTTATATCTCAGAATATTCGCTTCATGTTTGGTTTGCACACAGCATTGGTTAATCTTTAAATCCCTCTTTTTTATCTTACAATGTTGCAGTCAGACTTATTCTTAACTAAAACTATTAAAAATAATTTCAATAATTGAAATTTAGCTGGAATAAAATAGAAATATTGGATGAAAATCTTAAAAGAAAATTAGAAATATTTCCTTCCACATGACTGAAATGTTTAAATTGAAGTGCTAAAATGACTAAAACTGAAATTAAATGAAAGCTAAGTAGAAATAAATTATAAAAATGACAAAAAGCTGCGTTAAAAACAACCCAGTGCTGGGTGAAACATAGACAACCCCAGCAATTGGGTTGTTTTTACCCAGCGGCTGGGTTAACCCAGTCTTCTGGGTAGTTTTTGGGTTCCTTTTTAAACCAGCCATATAGTAATTTTAAAACAATAATTCAGTTAAATAAAACTACCCAGAATGATGGGTTAAGCATTTAACCATACCACTGGGTTTGTCCATATTTTACCCAGCACTGGGTTGTTTTTAACCCAGCATTTTAACTAAAAATGAAAACGAAAAATAAAAGCTAATTCATATGACAATGAATAATATTAAAATAACACTGGTTGTGATGCAATTAAAGCATTAGTTTGATTCTAGTTTGTCAGACGTGTACAGAATTTCAATATCGCTGATATATTGGTCAACATTACAACAACATAAGGCAGGTTAACTGTACTTACTTTACATAACATTAGTCTTTAAATGATTAAACCTTGATACAGCTGAATATTTTACTAAATATCAAAGTCTTAGTCACCGAGCACAGCTGAAGGCTTTGAAGTGTGTGACCCACATCTACAGGGATGATCTGTATGTGAAACACGGCCTATCTGCTTGAATCTGCCTGGATGTTTGATGTTGCCTCTAATCCATGAGGAAAGTTTTAGGGCGGGGCTGAGAAAGCAGATTTAGCATCTGATTTGTGGGTTTGATGAAGGGACTGAAGGGTGTAGGCCGCGCGAATAGGGACTGTATCTTTCCTGACCTAATTTCCTATCTGATCGCCAGCAATGGAGGAATAATGAGGTGAATTCTGGAGGGAGTGAAGCGTGGCCGGCGATTGTGACGGAAAGGAAGTAAGGTTGCTCATAACAGACAGTAGTTCTCACACTGTCCCAGACAAATCGGTAGGTGACCATATGGTTCCCTTGAGAGCAGGAGAGGGGGTGTATCCCTGTTTGGGGTTGAGGAAAAAGAGGAGGGGTGTTAATGACCACTATCCCGGTCATAAAAGAGGGCGGGTCTTTCTTTCGGATGAATGAACAAACAGATAAGTAGTGAGCCAGGCTTTGTTAAAGGGTCACATGAAAGAGTGTGAGGGGGCAGAGGGACTAGGAACTTACATGGTCACATGGGATTTTAAGATCAGTCTGAGATTCATTAAAAACATTTTAATTATTTACGACGGATTAAGTTTTGGGAGTTAATGATTTGTGAGTTTGCTGGAGGTCAGATCTGTTTGTCAGTATGAAATAGGCCGTTCGCCCAGGTTGGCTAATGAGGAAATACGACATGTGCTGAACGTTCAGGATCCCAGCATACAGCAGGAAAGCGTCCACCATCCCAGATTCTACTATGATGCTCAAGAAGGTCCGATTTCAGGTTAGTTCTATTTTATTTCTGAAACTGAGCCACAAACCCTAACAGCGATGACAATGACTGGACACGTGGGGTTTTGTATGATTTGATGCTTTGGGGTTTGTTTATGATGTGATGTGTGAATAGGAATTTGCGGTTTCTGTTTTTTCTCCGGACGTGATTTCCTTGATTTGAGTCATCTTTAGATACGTATGTATCTGTCATTTCAGAGTGATTTTCCAGTTCTGATATATAAAACAAAAAATAATAATTAAAATTCAAATATATCCTATTTAATTTTTTTTATTTATTCTATATACATGTATAAAACTTGCAAATCACAAATAATGATACAATTATGGCAAAAATTGTTTTTCATAATTGTAACATTTTTTTTTTCTCAATTTTTGTTTTACATAATTTTTGGTAGAATTCCAGCTTTTTAGTTTAATGTTATTATTTATTTATTTATTTATTTATTTATTTATTTATTTTAAACAAAAGGCAAATCAAACTTGCAAGTTACAAGTACTGAAGCAATTCAAAACATTGTTTTTTCATAATTTTACAGTTTGCCATAATTTATCATTTTGACTTTTTAATCATAATTTACTTTTTATCACATATTTATGTTTTATAAAATTGGCTTATGTTTTATCTCAATGTTATACTTTTTTGATTTATTTATTTATTTATTTTGTACAACAGGCAAATAAAACATGCAAATCACAAGAACTGACACAATTATGACCAATTTTTCACAATTTCACAATTTGTTTATTATAATTGTAACTTTTTGTCAGAATTTACTTTTTATTTAACAATTTTTGTTTTATATAATTGACTATTTTATGTTAATTTTTTTATCTAAATGTTATACTTTACTTTTTTGCTTATTTATTTATTTATTTATTTATTTATTTATTTTATTTTATTTTTTGCAGAACAGGCAAACAAAACTTGCAAATAAGTACTGACAATTATGGCAAATTGTTTTTCATAATTTTACAATTTTTAATTGTTTCTTTTTATCATAATTTATTTTATGTCACAATTTTAATGTTTTATATAACTGACTTGTTATAATTTCAGCTTTTCTTCTCAATGTTATACTTTATTTATTTATTTATTTATTTATTTATTTATTTATTTATTTAATTAATTTTTGCTTTTTATTTGTATTTTTTGCATAGCAGGCAAAATTTGCAAATCACAAATAGTGACTAATAGCTTGTCATAATGTCACAGTCGTCATAATTTACTGTTTTTCCTCACTATTTTAGTTTTATATAATATATAATTTTTATCTCAATGTAATACTTTATTTTTGCTTTATTTATTGCAGAACAGGCAAAAATGTGCAAATCACAAATAGTGACAGTTATGACAAATTGTTTTGACTCGTAATCTTCTCTCATAATTTTGTGTCTTCACAATTTTATGTGATAAAATTACATAATTACATTAATTTATGTCACAGTTTCAACATTTTGTCATGGGTATAACTCGCATGTCATAGGAACATTTATACATTTAGCATATCTATCTATCTATCTATCTATCTATGTATTTTTTGCATGCTGAACATATTATAAAAGCCATTCACTGGTTTACAGATTTTAGGGTCTTACGCTGCTGACTAAATAATCGCCTTCTTCCAGAGGCCATCGCAGGGACATTTTCCCGCAATAAAAGTGAGAGCGAGAGTTAAATTCTTCCACACCTGTTACTGACCCTCCAGCTGCCCTGTTTTTCCCCCACCACGGTGACAAGCCTTTGAGCTGGACATTTAACATGTGAGACACACAGGAGGAAATGAGATGCATTCTGAGTGAGCATGAGGAATTTCCTTAGGGAAAAACAGAACAAACAGCAGTCTTACGGGCCTAGCAGTTGAGTGTTTCTGCCACAGGTTTATTTCACACTTACATGTCATATTAAGAAAAGGGGGAAGAGTAAATAGTTGGCCAGGTCTCAGCTTGATTTTAAAGTTTAGTATAATTTGTTTCTTTCTAGATTATTTGCATTTGAGATAAGGGTTGCTTACCTGGTCCATCTCATGCGATATTCTGTGTTCAATACAGTGTTGATCAGTCACTAGAGGGCACTGTTGCCACATCATTCAGGATTGTAACCGCTGACACGTTTTGACAGTTTTCTGACTGTGAAAATGTAATTTTGAATTGATCAATCATCCAGGGGCAGCTGCATCATATTATTTCACGTCGTCTTGACTAATTAAAAACAAGCTGCAGTCTCGAGGGGAAAATTGCCCAAACTGAGTCACACAGTTTATAATTGAGCACTCGAAGATACTTTTCTGCGTTGCAGTTGATCTGTCCTTCAGGTTTCCTGTTGTTCAAGCAAACTAACCTTCTAATTTGCCAGGTATGAATACATTTTTAGCTTAGTATGTTCCTTGGTCTACAATAAAAACGAGTTAATCTTTTGTATGTTCCGTCCAAAACTGACAAACTGTTACCATTTAATCTCCTCAGACAAACGCGTCTTCACAAGTGTCTTTCTATAATCTTACTTTCGTGGTTGTTGTAAGACTTGAAAATGCTTTAAAATAGCTATACACTTTAAGAAAACAGAATACTTTATATTTGTGAAGAGCCTCGATTAATCCTTCTCCTCACAGGTTGTCTTTCACAGTAGAATAGACTCATCTGTTTGTTTTTCCGGTAAGAGCGGGCGCGGCCATTTGTAAATGTTATGAATCTGGCTTCCGGTCTCATACGGCCAGCTATTTTTTAGCTGTACAAAACAGCTCGTTTTGCTGCTTGATATTGCAAATTGATGTCTTACCATATTATTTAATGGATTAACCTAATTATAAACACTGGTTTGTAGTGCAGACAGTTTTACCATTTACTTTACATTGTTATTCTTCTCGTTATATCCCAATAGCGGATAATGAACCGGAAGTCTCACCCATAGGCTTACTTCCGCATTGGTAAATAAATAAATAAATCTTAGTAAATAAATTTGATTATAACATGTTTCTCCAGGGACTCTGAAATATTATTTCTTAACTTGTGAATGATGCTGTTGTGTACAGAAGCCGTTTGTGCCACATAAGAAAAATGCTTTGTTAAATCATAATTTGAAGTGATCAGTTAACATTAAATATAAATAAAACATTAAAATTATGATATACTAAGTCATAAGTATGATATGATGAATAAAAGAAAAATCATTTTTATGACATAAAGAGATTTTTTGTATGTCATCTTTAATGTCATCATTTCTTTTTTATCTCATAATCATGACTTAGTATGTCATATTTTTTTCTTTTTATGTCTTAATTATGACAAAGAATCACATAAATTCATGTCAGCTTATGTTATTTTTTTTTAATATTTAATGTATTTTTATGCATTTTTTAAAATGTTTTTCGTACGTTCAGCTTGCCTCATAATTATGACTTAGTATCTAATGATGTGTTTTTTTATCTCAAAGTCATAATTATGATTTACCAGCAGATAGATAGATAGATAGATAGATAGATAGATAGATAGATAGATTATTATTATTATTATTATTATTATTATTATTATTATTATTTATGTGGTGGAAACAAGCTTATTAAGTATTTAAGTATTCTTTCTATATAACTCACCCTTAATGTCATAATTTCTGATTTTTATCTCATTTTTATTTAATCATGATTAAGTATGTCATCATTTTTATTTTTTGTCGTAATTATGATACAGAATCTCATAAATTCATGTCAGCTTATGTTAATAATTTTTAATTTATATGTATTTTTATACATTTTTAATTTTTTTTTTCATACATTCAGCGTATCTCATAATTATTATTTAGTATCTATTAATGACATTCTTTATCTCAGTCATAATTATGATTTACCAAAGCAGATAGATAGATAGATAGATTATTATTATTATTATTATTATTATTATTATTATTGTTGTTATTACTACTACTACTACTACTATTATTAATTATTATTATTATTATTATTATTATTATTATAACTATTATTATTTGTGTGGTTAGATTAGCTTTTTAGTATAAGTACATTTTAAAAACAAATTTCTATGACATAAAGGGCCATGTTATGATTTTATTTGTCTCAGTTTCTATATAATTGACCTTTAATGTCATAATTTCTGATTTTTATCTCATAATCATGACTTAGTATGTCAGAATTTTTACTTAATTATGATACAGAATCTCATAAATTTGTCATCTTATGTTAATAATTTTTCATTGTATTCTTATGCATTTTTCATTTTTTTTCATGCGTTCAGCTTATCTCATAATTATGACTTAGTATCTAATAATGTCGTTTTTATGTCAAAATAATCATAATTCATAATTATGATTTACCAACACAGATAGATAGATAGATAGATAGATAGATAGATAGATAGATAGATAGATAGATAGATAGATGATCTCATATTCTCATTTTATGTCAATTTACATTAATACTTTTGACTTTTTATGACAATTGTTTTTGTCATACTTTCAGCTCATATTTATCACTTAGTATCTCAAAATGTCACGTTTTTATCTCTAAGTAATAATTATGATTTACCAAATCAAAGAGATTAGATAGATAGACAGATAGATAGATGCAGAAAAAGCACAAGACTGAAATTTAGTAATTTTGATGAATCCTTCAATCAAAATTATTCTGAAAAATTAGATCTGAAAACCCATAAATTATTATTCCATAATCTCATCTAAAGTGACAAATAAACAAGTGAGATGAACAACAACCCTCTTCTAAAGCATTCCTAATAATCATGAAACATCAAGCTCTTTTTGGCTGGCTTAGAGCCAGCAGACCACTCCAAAACACTTGACGTGCCCCTCCTGTTGGTGAGGAGATGAATTATGCTGAGAATCAAAACAGCGTCAAGCTCAGTCACAAATTCAAACCGGTAAGGAACACAGCACACAGCTGGAAGATGACTAGAAGCACCTGATCCCACAAGAGCAGCTTTTCTTTGGTGTGGTGCCAGTAAGAGTCAGGACTGACACAGGACTATACAAACAGTGACAAAGCTGACTGACCTGAGGTCTCCGATGCTCTGGCACCTTTCCAAGAAAACCTCACAGAGAGGAACAGCACTGTGGATGCCAGTGTGTTTTGTGCACCTTCAGAAAAGTGAGTTTCAGCCTTTCCTGAAATGGACTTATTTCTACAGCAGGGGTCTCTGCGAGGTTAGTGAACAAGTGAGGAGTTCTTTGACTGAAAGAATGAGTGCCTTGTGTCAGACTAGGAGTGGTTGACAGAACAGGAAGGCAGAACGAGTGAAAGGGGGAGAGAGACAGTCACAGAGGGAGACGACTTGTGTCCCGTGCTGGGCAGGAGAATCTGCTTTGTGTCTGTGAAGTTTGGGTTCGAACGAGTGCCAGGAAAAAACTTACAGCATCTCGCTACCATCCTCAAGACTCTATCCATCTTCATAATGTCTTGTCCATGAGGAGCCATGTGTTTGCCTACAGAGGGTCTTGTTTCATAGACTGCCAGAAAGTTTGTACAGGTAAGATCTCCTGTAAGGCTTGTAGGAAACTTTCGGCTGTTTTATAAAGTTAACTTTGTGGTTGATAGCTATATGATTCATTTAATTGAACTATTTTGATTATTTAAAAACTTTTTGAACTTCAATTCTTATCTACTTTTTTCAAGATACTAAAAATGTTCGAATCTCATGAAACATATCAAAAATATATCCAAGTCCAATTTCGTCATGATCACAGAAAAAAATTAATAAATAGTTATGTTAAATAATATATTACAAAATATAGATTATAATATATATATATAATATATAATAAGAAAAAAAAGAAACCTAAATGTTTAGTTTAGTTTAGTTTAGTTTTTAGTTTTCCACTGTGACAATTATGCCACAAAAAATTCTTAAATGGATCACATTTTTTATTATTGTTATGCATCTGGGTGTTTAACTTTTTTATTATAAAAATATATATTATTATGGAAAATAGAAACCTAAATTTATTTACTTATTGTGCATTGTAGCAATTTATTAATTTAATTTAATTTTATTTTATTTTAGTTCCATTATTTTTAGTGGATATTTTAAAGTAACTCTCATTTATTTTCTTTTTTTTTTCTTTCCTGTATTACAATAAGAATAGTGTAATACAGTGATTTATTTTTTTTTTTTTTTTAATTTAAATACAAGGTACAAAAGAAAATACTACATGTATTTTCAAGATGCTAAAAATGTTTGAATGTCATGAAACGCGTCCAATTTTATCACAATCAAAGGAAAAATAAATAAAAAATTACTTTAAAAAAGAAGCTTGTAAAAAATATATTAATATAGAAAAAAAAACCTAAGAAACCAAAATATTAGGTTTTTGGTTTGGTCTGTTTTTTTTTTTTGTTTGTTTTTTTTGCATAGTGGCGGTTATGCAAATTCTCAAACTTATATATATTTTTTTATTATTGTTATGCGTCTGATGTTTTACTTTTTTATTATAAAAATATATTATTATGGAATTTATTTATTTATTTATTGTGTGCATTGTGGCAGTTTTGCAAATTCTCAAATGTATAAAATTTGTATTATTTTTATTATTTTATTATTGTTTTCTGTGTTTTTTTATACAAGTATTACAATAAGAAATACTGTAATAGTGATTTCTTTTTTTTTAAATACAAGGTTTA
Organism: Labeo rohita; assembly: GCF_022985175.1. Taxonomy (NCBI): domain Eukaryota; kingdom Metazoa; phylum Chordata; class Actinopteri; order Cypriniformes; family Cyprinidae; genus Labeo; species Labeo rohita. The sequence continues at coordinate 18,098,140 of NC_066883.1, forward strand.
TATATATATGTGTGTTTATATACTGGTGCACATATTTGCATTATAGTAATGAGAATACAAAATATATATATATTTTTTTGTTTGTTTTGCAAACAAAATCTTAAAATAGACTTTGTTCTATGAATACAATATTTTATTACTCATTCTGAGGTGAAATGACCTGGAAATGTTCTTGGCAGGATTTGTGAGATTCTATTCCAAAAATCTGGTCCAGTCAAATCAGCTGTAATCCAAACATAGACTGTTACTCTTAGAAACTATTGCTGCTTTAAAAAATATTAGACTATCAGTTTCTGTGGAATGATGTTTTGCTTGGCAGACATGGTACAAGGTCCTGAAAGTTTCTCATTGCCAAATGCAGACACCAGAAATGAGCTTTGCCCTTGTTTTTATCAGAGCTGAAGACACAACATTAAGCAGCATTGAAAGAGTCCCAGACTCCAGCCACAGGCCTCAGGGAAGTGACAGAAATAGTGAGAAAACAAGGAGGTGACAAGGTCTGTGCCTCACCTTTCGTTTACTTTGCAGAGGACAGATAGAAAGAGACCAGAGGCAGTACACTGTAAGTGCCACGTTAGCTCTCTCTCCTCCTGATCTCCCACCCAAAACAGAGCAGCCCATTGAGCGAGTACAGAGAAACAGGCCGAGGGGGAGTGTGGGGCCTTTCCATGATCACTTTGGAGAACTTTGGAGGGTCAGTGGTGAGTGAAAAATGCTCCACTGGTTTTGGTTTTGATAATCAAGCCTCTGTTGTCCAGGTCATCTGTGCTTCCAAAGAAATGAGAATGGGCTGAAATCACACAGGCCCTGCCAATGACAGTGTGTTTCGTTGGGACCTTTCAGAACGTGGTGTTTGCTGGAACTGATTTGTTTGGAACTGGAATACGGACACAATCATTAGCAGTGTTTGCCAAGGCTTTAAAAGAGTAGTTCACTTCCAGAACAAAAATTTACATATGATGTACTCACCTCCCTGTCATCCAAGATTGTTTTCAGTCATAAAGAAATTATTTTTTGAGGAAAACATTTCAGGATTTCTCTTCAATGATGCCCCCAAATTTGAACTTCCAAAATGTAGTTTAAATGCAGCTTCAAAGGGCTCTAAATGATCCCACCTGAGGAAGAAATGATCGGTTATTATATATATATATATATTTTGTAATTACAATTTATATACTTTTTAACCTCAAACGCTCGTCTTCTCTAGCTCTGTGTTTAATCCACAGAGTGTGAACTGTTTTTTTCCAGTCATGACAGTTAGGGTAAGTCTAAAAACTCTCATCTCAGTTTCTCCTCCAATTCAAAATCACCCTAAATCGCTGCAGAAGTACCAACCCAGAGTTCACGAAGTGAACATGCAAAGAAAATCAAACACCCTTTACAAAAAAAGATAAAACAGCGATGTAGGACGATTTTGAAGTTGGAGTTTTTAGACGTATCCTAACTGTCATGAACAGAAAAAAAAACAGTTCACACAGAGCTAGGAAAAGACGAGCCTTTAAGGTTAAAAAGTATATAAATTGTAATTATTTTTTAGAAAACAACTAATCGTTTTGCTAGTTAAGACCCTTATTCATTGGCTGGGATCGCCTTTTGAATTTAAACTACATTTTGGAAGTTCACATTTGGGGGCACCACTGAAGTCCATTACATGAAGAGAAATCCTGAAATGTTTTCCTCAAAAAACATGATTTCTTTATGACTGAAGAAAAAAAAAGACATGAACATCTTGGATGACAAGGGGGTGAGTAAATTACCCAAAAAAATGATTATACTGTCATTTACTCACCCTCGGGTTGTCCCAAACCTGTATGAGTTTCTTTCTTCTGTTAAACATAGAAGAAGGTATTTTGAAGAATGTTTGTAACCAAACAGTTGACTTCCATTGCCTTCCATTGTATTTTTTTCCCGTACTATTAAAGTCAATGGCTACCGGCAGCTGTTTGGTTACCAGCATTTTTACAAACACTACATAGCACTGTTCTAAAAGCTGCTCCTAATAACCGGATAACAATCTCCAGATCTCGCTAGCAACTATGTAGCAACTTCCTGGCATCATTGAGGTAAATTTTAAATGTTTTTCTTCTGAAAACGTAACAAGGATGTGTGTGTGTGTGGCCTCACTGCAACATCTGCACTTTACAAAGGCGGTTTTCCAAGCTGATCTTTCCCACCTCCTGTTCTGGCTCTTCCTCTCTCTGTCTGTGATATCCTCCAGACACTTAAATACATTTTCCTGAACATCATTATTCACCGCTAACGCTCCAGCGTCCAGCAGCCCTGTGCCGAATTTCATTTGGGATTTGAAAGAGCGCTCATGGAAATGGGTTTGTTATCGACCTGGCACAATGTCAGGTCAGACTCGGAGTAAGAATGACTTCAGCTGCAGTCAAAAGGTGGTGGCTGGAAAAGCTGTGTAATTTAGTTACGCAATGATGTCATCCTTGTTTCACACTGTCTACCTCATGCTATTACACCAGGAGAGAAAAAGAAGGACTTTCTATATAAACTTACAATTCTGTTTTTTTTTTTGTTTTTTTTTTTGTTTTTCAGAATTGCGTGATTAAAAACTCTGTCTTTTTTCTCAGAATTGCTTGATAGACACGTGCAATTGTGAGTTAAAAATCACAATTGCATGATATAAACTCGCAATTCTGACTTTTTTTCCTCAGAATTGCGTCATACAAACTAGCAATTTTTTTCCTCAGAACTGCATGATACAAACTAGCAATTCTGACTTTTTTCCTCAGAATTACATGATATAAACTCACAATTCTGACTTTTTTCCTCAGATCTGTGTGATACAAACTCAGTTCTGACTTTTTTCTCTGATTTGTGATACAAACTCGCAGTTCTGTCGTTTTTTCTCAGAATTGCTTGATTAAAACTTGCAGTTGTGAGTTAAAAATCACTTTTTAACTCACAATTGACTTTTTTTCTCAGATTTATGTAATACAAACTCGCAATTCTGACTTTTTTCCTCATTTCTGATACAAACTAGCAATTCTGACTTTTTTTTTATCAGAATTACATGATATAAACTCACAATTCTGACTTTTTTCCTAAGATTTGTGTGATACAAACTCAGTTCTGATTTTTTTCTCTGATTTGTGATACAAACTCGCAGTTCTGTCATTTTTTTTTCCTCAGAATTGCGTGATTCAAACTCGCAATTCTGACTTTTTTCCCCAGATTTGTGTGATACAAACTCACAATTCTGTCTTTTTTTTTCTCAGAATTGTAATACGAACTTGCAATTCTATCTTTTTTCTCAGAATTGCATGATACAAACTCACAATTGGAAATAAAAAATCAGAATTGCTTGATACAAACTCACAGTTTTTACTTTTTTCTCAAAATTGCGTAACAAACTCAAAATTCAGATTTTTCTCAGAATTGTGTGATACAAACTCTCAGTTCTGACATTTTTTCTTGGATTTGTGACACAAACTCACTATTCTGACTTTTTTCCTCAGGATTGCGTAATACAAACCTCCAATTGCGAATAAAGAAATCTGAATTGTGTGATATAAACGTGCAATTCTGACTTTTTTCTTAGAATTGTGTGATACAAACTTGCCATTGCGACAAAAAAAATCTAAACTGTGTGATTAAAAATTCTCAATTCTGACTTTTTTTTCCTCAAAATTGCATGATACAAACTCGCAATTCTGATTTTTTTCTCAGAAATGTGTGATACAAACTTGTAATTGCGAGAAAAAAAATCAAGTTGTGAAATAAAAAGTACCTTTTTTTTCATTCTATATTTAGTGGTGGAAACAGACTTCCATAGACTGGACAGATTTGAAGAATAAAACTAAAATCTAAAGTCTTTGCCCATCATACACAACATAATGTTCTGCAAAATCTGTCAACTATTACTGCCTAAAATCCGCATATTAGCATTAACTTGTTCAGACTGCAAATTAGTGCTGAAACATGAGCAAAAGTCATGTAGTGTTTTACCGCCTATACTAAAATATAGTGAGACAGTCTGAGACAAAAGAACGGTTGGAGGAAGGAGGTTGTTGACAATATTTCCATTAGACCAAGAGTTTTCCAAAGCTGCTTCCTTTGCTTCGCATCCACCTCCTCCCATTTACTAACTCCCTGCCCTTCTTCAGTCACTTTCTGGGAATACTCACCATGGACCAGATTTGGTAGACATCAAGGTTTCTATGCATACTTCTTGAGCAGCTCATCTGATGTCTGGAGGAGTGTGGAGAGTCAGGAACAAGAGTTAGGAGGAGAGGGGTGAGTCTGGGATGCTTGTTTTGGCAGCAACCCATTGTATCACAACAGCTTTTAATAGCACAGCGAAAGGAGGTGTTGACGTTGTTCTCCTTCTGCCTTGAGGCTCCGAGACCCTGCATGCGAGCCACTTTCTGCCATGGTCCAGCTGAGGTGAAATTCTTGGATTTGAGCTGCTCACATTTTTGGATGGAGATTAAAGAGATGATCTAAGGAGTTTTGCCAAGGCGTTGAAGGTTGCACACTGCTACCGAGGGCATTGCCAATGCCTGGTGCACCTGAGCAAAGTCTGACCTCATGTTGTAGTCATGTGAATCTCTTTATCATTCAAGATTTTTAACTGGATTTGGTAGCATCAAGCATTGGAGATTTGGAATACCTGGTTATGGCTTCGGAGCTTATGTTCAAAGCATGTGTAATGACCCCATGAGGTGCTGGCTTCAAATCAACATCTGTGCGAAGGTAAAGCAATTCTTTGAGTATAAAAATATAGAATCGAATCCTGATCTCTGACCCTGCACAGGGCATTTTCCTACATGCTTTTTGGTCTGTGTGGGTGCTTGTGTCTATAAATTTGTAGTTTGGGTCCTGTGGTCCCCAGTGGAGGACAGCCAGGCCCCTTCGCCACTCCTCTGCAGGGATTAAACACGGTGAAAAGAGCTCTTTGTGCCGGCCGCGCTGGAATGCCTGTTGAGCTCAGTGTCTTTAGGAAATAAACAGCCAAAGTCAACGGAACATTTGAGCAAGTGCCTGTTGGAATATTGTGTTCACTTGAGCCCCTGCCCTGCGCAGCCCCCTCAACGTGAAGCACCAGAGAAAGAGTGACTCACTCTCAATAGTAGCCTTCAAGCCAGGAAATTATTAGTCTGATGATGCGTTATTTGCGTACGAAAGTCAGCGTGCTCATAAAAACGCCTTTCAATCTATGGAAGCCTAAAGTAAATATGCATTTATATCTCAGAATTGCTGCGTTATATATCTAAAGGGATAGTTCACCCAAAAATAAAAATTCGGTCATTAATTACTCACCCTCGTGTTGTTCCAAACCTGTAAGACCTTCGTTCATTTTTAGAATACAAATGAACATATTTATGATGAAATCAAAAAAGACAACAACTACTGTACCACGTTCAAGGCCCAGAAAGGTAGTAAGGACATCATTAAAGTGGACTGTTGTGAACGCATGTCAAACACTGACACAGAGCATAAGAAATTGTTGAATAAAGTTATTATTTTTGTTTTCTTTGTGCACAAAAAGTATTCTCGTAGCTTGATAAAATTACAACAATGTCCTTACTACCTTTCTGGACCTTGAACGTGTCAGTTGTGTTGCTGTCTATGCAGGGTCAGAAAGCTCACAGATTTCATCAAAAATATTCTAATTTGTGTTTCGAAGATGAATGAAGGTCTTACGGGTTTGGAACGACATGAGGGTGAGTAATTAATACAGAATTTTCATTTTTGGGTGAACTATCCCTTTAATGTGACTTTTTGGAGTAATGTGGCCTTTAGTCTTTCAGCTAATTTATTACTTGCAACTGAGATTTTCTTGTAATTTTGACTATATATTTCACAGTTGTGACTCTATTTGGAACTATATGTCTAATAATTTTGACTTCATATCTCAGAACTGTGGTGTTACATCTCTTAATGTGACTTTATGTAGTTATGTGGTTTTCAACCCTGCAATTGTATTACTAACCATTTGACGTTATAACTCCGAATTGTGGCAATGTGACTTTAAAGGGGTCATCAGATGCCCATTTTTCACAAGTTGATATGATTCTTTAGGGCCTTAATAAAAACTCTATAATATGCTTTGGTTAAAACTTCTCAAAGGTTGTGTAAAACAACACCCTTTTTACCTTGCCAAAATCAGCTCTGCAAAAATCAACCCATTCTGGGGGGTTGTTCCTTTAAATGCAAATGAGCTCTGCTCACCCCGCCCCTCTCTTCTCGCTGTGGAGTGACGAGCCTGTTTACTTTAGCCGCATTTAGGTGTTAAACTTGCTAACGAGCATGTTATTAGGAAAGGTGATTGCAGAGATTCATAAAAAAAAACCCTTATACTCACTTCTGCTGTAAGTGAAGCTGGATCACAAATGATTTGCGCGAACATAGACGCATTTATGTAAATCGGGAGGCGCATTCCCTTCACAAACAAATGTAATCTACTGCATCTTCAGCGGCTCAGATGTCAGGAGTAAATGATGACCACTATTCATTATTTTTTCTCATAATTTTGACTATTGTGGCTTTATATTATGTAACTGCGACTTTAAATTTTACAGTGTGACTATTTCTATTGTAAGAAATAGTGCTAGTGCTGTCAAACAATCAATCGTGATTAATCGCGATTAATCACATTTAAAATAAAAGTTTTTGTTTACATAATATATGCATGTATACTGTGTATATTTATTATTTATATATAAATACACACATATGCAGTATAAATGTTGAAAATATTTCCATGTATATATTTATATTCATATTATATATAAATATTTTCCAGATATAAACAGCGTATTTTTATTAAATATATACATAATAAAAATGTACACAGTACACACACATATTTTGTAAACAAAAAATTGTGTAATCGTTTGACAGCACTATTTTAAATGTATAAATATCTCAGTCTACCTTTTTTATTTTCTGGTGGAAACTTTACTCTTTGTATGTAGAGTTATGAGCAGTCCCAGAAATTGTTTGGATTTTTTTATTCATTTTTTTTTAAATTGTTCTTTGCTAATTTGGGTTGGAAAGCTCTGTAATTCTGTGGAAAGAGTTTAAAAAATGTTTAAAAAATATGCTTGTTTGACTGGTGGAAAACAGGCAGATTTTTTGAAACAATCGTTATTTTTGCAATTCCATTTGTGACCCTGGACCACAAAACCAGTCTTAAGTAGCACAGGTATATTTGTAGCAATAGCCAAAAATACACTGTATGGGTCAAAATGATAGATTTTTCTTTTATGCCAAAAATCATTAGGATATTAAGTAAAGATCATGTTCCTGTTTGTAAATTTCCTACCGTAAATTTGTCAAAACTTAATTTTTGATTAGAAATATGCATTGCTAAGAACAAAATTTGGACAACTTTAAAGGCGAATTTCTCAATATTTAGATTTTTTTACACCCTCAGATTCAAGATTTTCAAATAGTTGTATCTCGGCCAAATATTGTCCTATCCTTACAAACCATACTTCATTGGAAGGCTTATTTATTCAGCTTTCAGATGATGTATAAATCTTAATTTTGAAAAATGGACCCTTATGACTGGTTTTGTGGTCCAGGGTCACCTTTGGTCTATGAAGGAAAACCCTATTTATTATGTTCCTTTGAAGCTCAGACCTTTAAAATTGTTTGACACTTAATTTTTGCCTCTGTAATGGAGAGTGATATGCCATTCTCTGACTGCCTTGTCCCACAGGAAACTCTCTGTCCGATAGGAAGTCTACATATAGACTCAACAATCAGCAGTGGACTCCTCTCCTACCATCCTGTTTGTTTGTCATATTTCCTCTCTACTATTTAGGGGACATCTTCTAGTGTGATCTCCCCAGTGCCCACTTGTTGATGGCTAAAGTATCATTGCTGTTGTCATGTTTAGAGGTGCTACTATATGTTTAGATGATGATACCTTTAAAAAGGCATGTATTATGTTAGTACCTGCTGAGAATCCAATGTTGTGGAACATGATAGTTGGTTTCTTTAGTTTAGACCAACTTAAAGGCACAATATATAAGTTTTCGCCGCTAGAGAGCGCATATTAAAACTAAACAAAGAACCAAAGGCGTAGTCTGATGACGCCGTGATTGTGTGATTCATCCCCACAGCCGATGAAGTCCGTCAGGACTCGGGTAGAAATCATGTTCATAGATGAGCTAATGTATTAAAGGGTTAGTTCATTAATTCTGTCATTAACTACTCACCCTTGTGTTCCCTGGTGAAAAAAACAGCATATGCTGATAGGTATGTTTTGATGCTGGGATGCTGGTTAGGTGTGTTTTGGTGCTGGTTTAAGCTGGTCCTTTGCTGGTCCTTAGCTGGTTTATGCTGGTCCTTTGCTGGTTTATGCTGGTCCTTGACCAGCAACATGACCAGCATAAACCAGCAAAGGACTAGCTTAAACCAGCACCAAAACATACCTAACCAGCATCTCAGCATCAAAATATAGCTACATAGCGCTATTTATATATATATATATTATTATTATTATTATTATTATTATTTTTCCCTGATTTTTTGATTATTGATTAGAAGGTGCTCCTAAAATTTTTTGAAGCGTAGATCCCTGGGTCAACCTGTTAACATCTAACTAATGGCCACCTTAGACCTGCTAGAAACAAGCTACCATGTTCCACAACACAACTGTCATCTTCAGCTGAATATTTCTCCTATATAACCCCACCTCCTCTGGCTGACTTTCAACAATACACTCTTTCTTGCTGTTGGATTCTTATCTCAGGGTTATATATTTCACTGACATTGACATGAGCATGCACACAAGGGCCTTTGATGGTGTTCTGGTGACCTTTGCCCATGTGTCTTCACTGTGCAGGTGGTCGGCCGGTTATTAGCTTGTAACCAAGCCTCTGGTATTCTCTCAACACACTGAGTGATGGAGAAGCCAGCATACCAGCGATTTTGCACAGTACTTAAAAGCATCCCACAGTGCTAATTAAGTGTATTAGCAAGATTAGCTTTCATGCTAAAAACAAAGTTCTGATTAGCATTTTATGAGTAAGGTCCTTATAGCCTGTAGACATGGGAGAAGATTTGATGTGTAAATAGCAATGCTCATCAAGTTTACTTTTTTATTCAATTGCTGTGTTTAGATCTGTTGAATGTTACATAATTTTTGAGTCTTAATTACACTGGGTGGGAGATTTTCTGCCCACTTGATGCTATTTTAAGTCACGTTCGGGAGTCCAGTTCATTTTCACATTCCTCTGCTTTGCAACATTTTTGTGGCCAGGTCTAAAAATGGAAGAAGTTGTTTAGTCAGCCACATCCATCACTGTGTTTGTCCGTGGCTATAATCATACACTCACAGAAATGGCAGGATTTCTCATCTGCCCCTCAATTTCCTGTCTAGATATGTGATGTATGCTGCATCACATATGCGGTCTGCTCCATGGACTGATCTTCAACGTGTGTTGTTTTCTTCAATAATGTCCTTTGAAGTTTGGGCATCTTTGGATGAAACACAGGCCTTAGGCATTTTGATCATATATGTTGTGGAAACAGTAGAATATAATGTGATATAATATAATTAGGGCTGTCAGTCAATTTAAAATTTTAATCCAGTGATGTTTCGATATAAATTTGACAGTAAAAATACCCACAAAAGATTATTTAAAGTTATTTTTGTGTTAAATGAGAAAATATCAAGTAGACATTACAAACTGTACTGTAGCTTAGAAAGAAATATTTTGATTCAACATAGAATTTATTGCACATAAACATTTAAACTATGGAACATAAAAGAAGATAATTTGAGAAACATTTCACTATTTTTTGTTCATATGATGAAAGTCATTGGTAACCAAAACAGCTTTGTTACCAACAGTCTTCAAAATACTTTCTTTTATGTTCCACAAAAGAAAACGACATGAGAGTGAGTAAATGATGACAGAATTTATTTATTTATTTATTTTTTTGGTAAAATATCACTTTAATGTTTGTATTTGTTTTATTATTATTATTATTATTATTATTAATGAAATGATACATTTGATTCATTCAAACGGCTGATTCATTCAGCAATTAAGTAAATGGCTCTCTTTATGAATATGCTTTTGAATCATTGGTTCATGAGATTCGTTCAAAATTATTAATTCAGAAACTAAACACTGCTGTTGCTCTGAGACGCGCAACAATTCTGCTGTTGCTTCAATGGTGATATGTTCTCTGCAAAAATTAAGCGAAAACACATGATATTGTGTTTAAAATATAACTCAATATCAAACTTCTTATTTACTGAACTGAGTCTGTTGTATAAAATCACATTTAAGCTTGTGATAGATAGGACAAAATCAGCACTGGTGTCATGCTCTTGCTGCCCGTGTGATATATATATATAAAACAACTCATACAGGAGCATTTTGGCCCCTATATCTTGAATTTTAGGGCATAACTGCATTTATGGAGTTGTTGCCCTGCATCATATTTGTCAACAGTCAACTGTATGAAATATAAGATGACGCACAGGTCGGGGGGCCGGGGCCAGTGCGTTAACTGCGTTAAAATATTTTAATTGCGTTATTTTTTATAAATAATTAAGTTAACACGTTAATCTGACAGATGTAATAAAAACATTATTATTGTCATTATTATTAATATTACTAATATATGTATATTTCTATAATTATATTTTATTATGTTGCATTTAGCATTGTTTTGTTTTTTTCATCTGTCCATGCCCTTATATCAGAACAGGCCTGATTTTGAGAAGTACAGTATTAGAACAGTGCTTTACCAGCAGGTGGAGGTCTCTGAGCGTGTAGCTTGCAGAAGATAACATACTACTGAAAAAGCTCATCATCTCTCCCTTTCTCTCTCTCTCTGTCCCTGTATTTTCAAGCTCAACTGAAATTCCACTGATGAATAATCCACTGCGCCTCAAGGCAGGAACTAGAAAGCTGTTATTACCCTTCAACAGCCAGGACTCGCTGCGAGCGTCTTTACCACTGTTCCTCACTCTCTTATAAACCAATTACAAATTTCTTCTCCTTAAGCATTTCCTCAGCATACACAATACTATCTCGAAGGGAAATCCTTGAAATGAACCTCAGCAATATGTATTAGAGAGCAGATCACATGTGGTGAAGCATCTGCATTCCAAAAACCACCATCACGTCTTTCCATTCAGAGATGTGTCTACCATTAATCCGTGGCCTCCTTCCAGCCCACAGTGCTGTTGATTTGAAGAACTGAATGTTGTGTCATCCACCTTTCAGAACGAGCAGACATCTCTTCTCTAAACTTGACATTTAAGCATTATGAAAGCAAGCATCAGAGGCTAAAAAAGTTTGAAATAACACTACTACTGAGATTTTTGACTGAAAAAATCTTAGTGTTTTTGTCTTATTTACCAGGAACTTTAAACAAAATAAATTTACTTTGACAATTTGCTTTACTTAAAACCTTTATTATTATTATTATTATTATTATTATTATTATTATTATTATTATTATTATTATTGTTGTTTGTTTGTTTTTACCCTATTGACAATTGTATGGAATAACCTCAGGAAATATGATGATGATATATAATAATAATAATAATAATAATTGAAGCAGTAATAATATAATATAATATAATACAATATAATATAATAATATCTAAATAACTTAATTCAAGATAAAACAAGTATTGTCTTATGCAATTTTGCTTCTCAAGTAAATTAAAAACAGACAGATAAAATAGATATTAAACTTTTTATTGATTTGTTTTTTTATTGTTTTAAGCATTAAGCTCAATAAATTTGAAGATGATAATAATAGGAATTGAGGCAGAAACTAATAATATATGATGTAATATAATATAATATAATATAATATAATATAATATAATAATAATATATAAATAACTTAATTCAAGATAAAACAAGTCTTGTCTTATGCAATTTTTGCAATTTTATTGTTTTTTTTTTATTGTTTTAAGCATTAAGCTAAATAATTTTGAAGATGATGATAATAAAAAGAAGAATTGAGGCAGAAACTATAATATAATGTAATATAATATAATATAATAACTTATGTAAAATTAATTCCAGATACTTTTCTATATAAAACAAATTCTTATTCTATTTTTCTCAAGTAAATTGATTTTAGGTGTTTTAAGGTTGTTTTATTTTATTTATTTATTTATTTTTTATTTTCACCAGATAACATAGGCATGTTGACAGAATATATAATGAATTAGGTTTTTATTTTTTACACCACTGACAATTTTGTTAAATTGTTTTAAGCATAAAACCTCAAATTTGATGATAATAATGAAGCTAATAATAATATTATAACTCTTTTTAAGGGTGTTTGCTTTACTGGAAAATAAACACGCTAATGCATCACTTAGGAAAATATTTTTTAGAGGTGTGGCTCTGAACCAATCTTTTGTTTCTTTACTTAGTTGCATGTGAGCTACTGTTCGGAGTCATTAAGCAGCTCACCAGACCTACATGCCTTCACTCGACCACATCTCTTCATGATTTCCATTGCGCTCTTCAGGCAGGGTGCAGCATCCACAGAGAGCGTCTCTCCCATACGAGCACAGAAGACAGACAATAACAGCCTTTATGCTGCATGCTGGAAAAATGTGCTGTTCTTCACATTGTTGGGCCTGAAAACATGTGAGCGTGTGCAGTTTGGAGCAGAATCAAACTCCGTATAAAGACACTAGTAGGGAAATGTGACTCATTGCCTCTTAACTCGTGCAAATCGGCTTTGATGAGCTAAGAGGCATGTGGCAGTAACAGAGTTTTGGAGTGCGATCAAACCCAATCTCAATCTGTCGGATCTTCTGCCTGTCTGCCTCTCATAGTCAGTCTTTGTATATTTCCCAGATGACCTTTATATACTTCCATTATTGCCCTCTTGTGTTCGCTTCAACTTGTTAAACTTCCTCTCTCCACTCTAATTTTTTTTTTTATTTATGGAGCTCCATCCTTTTATTGACCAGCACACTAACATCTGTTATCAGGGCTGAAGCCGACAGGCAGGAATGTGGGATTTAGCTCAAAGCAGCATGTACAGGCAGGTCCGTGCTGTTTTGAATAGGAACATGTATCCTCTAAATGAAGATGTAGAGGGACTAGAGAGGCAGGAAAAGCCTAGTTACATTTCCTAAGACATTGCTACTTTGACAGAGCAGTATAACTATATTTAATGCTCAAAAATGGAGGCGTTGTGCTTGTTGGACAACTGGAAGAAGGTAAATTTCTGTAATTTATTTCCAATTTCACAGCAAACCAGTTGTTTTTACCTCATTTTTTTTTATTTCTTGATAGATGCATGCTCTCTCTGCTGGTTGTTACATTTTTAAACCCTCATTAGAATTTAATGTGCAGGCGATTTACTTTGCAGATCCAGTTTTTGAATTATAGGTCATTTTGTTCAGGTGAAGTGGTTTCAAGTGTTAAAAGGTTAGATTTGTGTGAAATTTGATTCAGTGCCAAGGAATTTAAATTCCTCAACCTTCGTTCCCAATCTCATAACAAAAGTGCTATCATTGAATCTCACAGACTAATTACAGTAATTACCTCAGATTATGCCGTTATAGGTTTGGATTTCATTGAATTCGTTTTACCACAAGCCTGTTTTTAGGTTTGAGGCTACAAAAGTTACAATAAACACCGTGTCTACACTGGACGCAACAGCTTGACGTTGTTTACACTGGACGCGACAAAGCGACCGTTGCAAATCATTTGCACTTTGTGTCAGTACGTCATAATTAGAACGAGGCAGCAGTTTACCGTCGAAGATTTGACGTCGTGTCATGTCGTGTCGCGTCGCATCCAGGCAGCATCACTGATTATAACGCGTTCTATTTTGTCGCGCCGGGCCGCTCGTGTCCGGTGTAGCCTCGGTGTCAAAAATAAAAGCCCCTAAACGGGTTTTTGCAATAATTCCATAGAATATTTTTTGGTTATCCAAAGACCCTTCAGTTTTCTTAGTGAGAAGAACATTTTTATAATCTTAAGAAATATATAAAGAACGCTTTGTGCAACGGTTCTGTGGATGTTAAAGATTCTTCAGTGCCTATAAAGAAGCTTTATTCTTTTATGAGTGCAGGGCAGAGTGGGGGGAAAACGCCCCCCTACTGTTTTTCCCAAAATAACCACAAGTTAAAGTCAAGATAAATTTTTAACCATGGACTTCGTTGACAAGAGTGATGCAGTAGTTTTCACCATGAAGCTTTCACTGGTGATATACTGGAGAGAAAACGGATTTCACAGTAAATTATCTAATTTTCAACTCTAAGAAAAAAGTGTTTTAAAGCTTGTTGTTTTGTAGAACACCACAGTTATATCTGATATGAAAACAGTATGGCCTGTAGATAGGGAGCACTTGTTATTTAATAAAAATATAATTATATTTTCAGAATGACATTTTTTTTCTTAAACGCCCCCAAGGGGAAATGGGCAGTTACTGTAGTTACTCTGTTCTGAACATCAGATCCATCGATTATCTATTAAATGTATTCTAACTAGTTGGCTGAATAAAAATATTTGGATTTTCCCTGGTGAAAAAAACAGCATATGCTGGTAGGTATGTTTTGATGCTGGTTTAAGCTGGTCCTTTGCTGGTTTGTGCTGGTCCTTAGCTGGTTTAAGCTGGTCCTTTGCTGGCCTTTGCTGGTCAAGGACCAGCATAAACCAGCAAAGGACCAACTTAAATCAGCATCAAAACCTACCTAACCAGCATTCCAGCATCAAAACATACCTACCAGCATATGCTGTTTTTTTCACCAGGGTTATCTTTAAAAATTACCTCAAGTTAGCATCAGGTAGCTAGTTAGCTAGCCAGTTAGCATCAGCTAACAAAATGTTTCAAACAGGCTATTATAATTCTGAAATTCATAATTATTGGATATATTTTTACTTTTAAGCTAAAAGTGCCTGTATTCTGATTTTGCTATAAATGTTTAAAGCAAATTGCTTTGTCATACTGGGAGGCATTGTAAAATAAAACGCCCCCCCCTTGGAACAAATTTAATTTTTTGTTAAAAATCGAATAATATGAAAACTATGGAAATGTTTCATACTTTGTTTATAATTGATGTCATTTTCACTACAACTATGATAACTTTTCTGAACACAATCCTTAAGGGGGCGTTTTCCCCCACTCTACCCTACATGGTAACATGGAGCTTAAAAATAAAGAATGACTGTGTACATAACACAATTCTGTATGTGACTAGCGTCAGGTGAATATACAAATTTAGCAGCTGGAGTGATTGTATACATCGTGCTGTGGTTGAGCTCAAAGACAGCACGTTGAGTAAGAGCGCAAGAATGTCAGGGCAGGAAGGTCTGTCTGTGCGCGTGTATGCGTCAGGTCTCAGAGGAAAAGGCAGCTTGTGGCCGGTGAGAGTCAGTGTGAGTTGGTCCGATGGGGTAAATCAGCGTTATCTGTTTGCAAATGCCATTTGTGTGAGTGCAGACTGTATTCATCGGGCCAGTGAGTCAGCTGAGGATGCAGACGGGGAATGCCGGAGGCTGCGTTTCTCCCACTCGCACTGTTGTGTGTACTGTAGACACTTGACTGGCTTAGTTGTTGTCTGCACCAGACAAGGCACTAGATAAAGAGAATATACACTTATGTAAAGTATGTACATTGGCTCCAAAAAGGGGTAGTTTAGTCAAAATTAAAACTGTCATCATTTACTCACGCTCAAATTCCAAACTTGTGTGATCATCTTTCAAGTAACACAAATAAAGTTTTATTGCAGAACGTCTGGGTTGTTACAAGAACAAGAATTTGCTAACAAAACCGAGTGAGATATTGGTGGATATTATGAACTTGATTAATTTTTTAGGATTTGTAAGGTTGTTCAAACACTGTTTTTGTCTCTGGCAGGATCCTCATGTCCCTGAGCGAGTAAGTGAAAATACGCTGGCCATGGATAGTTTGAACCAAAATCTTACCAGTAGACATCAGTCTCATCAGGTGCTACAGGTAAGATCAAATTTTAATTAACACACGTGACAACATTTTATGTATATAGTGTTGTTTGTTTGAGTGTTTAAGAAAATAATACTTTTATTCAACAAGGATGGATTACATCAAAAGTGACAATAAAGACATTTATAATGTTAAAATCTTAAAAAAGTTAAAAAACAATTGTGTTAAACTGACTTGTATTGTTAGAAAGGTTTGTATTTTGAATAAATGCTTTTTTTTATTAATTAAAGAATCATTAAAAAGGTATGTAAGTAAATAAAGAAATAAATATTAAGCAGCACAACTGATAATAAATCAGCAATTAGATTTATGAAGGACCATGTGACACTGAAGACTGGCATAATGGCTGAATAAGAAGTTTTCTTTGCACCACAGAACTAAATTGTATAAAATTATAGTGGATTTAGGCATTCGCTATGACACTCGCTGTGAGAAATACCACAAACGGAGTGATGCAAAAGGTGATGTTAAAAAGTTCTGATATCACTAGAATATGTATATATGAGACAGTATATAACATTTTTTCTTGTTTTCTTTTCATAGTTTGTATTTAATAATAAAAAGTATGAGCAAAAAAAGACCCTCATAAAAGCAGACCCTCTCTTTTTTCCCTAATTTCTGTTTTTTACAGTTTGCATGACGGTAAGAATTTAAATCCAGTTTTGATAGCAACACCTTTGTTCAGCACAGCTTCAGTGTGGGAGCTTTAGTCTGCCATTCAAGGTTGAGTGTTCATGATACAAGGTGACAGGCAAAGTGTGAAACACACCCTCGGGGGCATCATTACCATCATCACCTTCTGCTTCAACATGGCTGTCGCATCTATGTGGATTTCTCCCTGTAGTAGTAGATAATCTATGGCAGATGTGTTGATGGTTTCTTTATAAAACACAATGATCATTTCTCACTCACATCCTGTAAGCTCTGCTTTAACCGATTACACTAATTGCCTCCTGCTAATCTTGTTTAAGCAGTCGGGTTTATTCTAAACCCAACCGTATACCGCAGCCCTGAGGTGATAATATGTCTTTAGTGGATGTTTGGGAAGGTGGGTGAACAGCAATTATCTGGAAGGCAGATGTACGGTTAAAAATAATATGCCTTTATTGCAATAAGCCTGTGCAAAATCATATCCTGTGCACATTTACATACTGTGCCTTAAACAGAATTTACTAGCAAAATAAGCTGATGGATTCAGCTAATTTTTAGTTGAAAAATGATGTCATTGCATGATAGTGGAATTACAGGGTACAGTCTTCCCCTCCCAGTCATTACCATTTCGCATTGTTTCCATGACAACCTCCCCCATGCTGAGCCTTGAAGTTTCCACGGAGGTCTACTCTCAAGATGTGACTGAAGGCACTTCTCTCAGTAGGGTTGAAGAAAATAGTAAGATGAGCACTCAACCGCCTGCCGAGAGCTCGGCTTGAATCACTACTTTGGAACTGCTTATTGTTATGAAATATTAAATCATTGTGGGCAATTTTAGCTGACGTATGAGTTGACTCATTTATGATGTATTGCAGCAGCACAGTGGCTTTTGCTTCTTAGAGAGGACACAGACGTCTAGAGCAGTGGTTCTTACCCGTTTCACTTTCAAGGCTCTTTGTTGTTGACAGCAATATGCAAAGGCCCCATGGCTTTTCTAGCTGTTTGTTATTTTTAATCATAATTTGTCATGTTAAGGCCCTTTTGGAAGTTTGCTGGTCCCCCCTGGTTAAGAACAACCAATTTAAAGGGATAGTTACTTAAAAATGCTTCTGTCATCATATACTCACTCTTGCGCCATTCCAAACCTGTATGACTGTGTACCTTCTGTGTGTGTGTATATATATATATATATATATATATATATATAATAACAAATGTTTTGAAGAGCGTTCATGCTGCTCTCTCCCATTACAATGAAAATTTCAAAAAGCAATTGTCCGTCATTTAAGAGAAAACGCTTCCCTGCCATTGCGGACATTTTTCCGTCGTTTATGAGACGCTTCCCCGCTATTGACAAAACTTTCCGTCATTTATGAGAGAATGCTTCCATGCCATTAATGGAATTTTCTGTCATTTATGAGACAACACTTTAGCACCATAGACGGAACTTTCTGCCATTTATGAGAGAACGCTTCCACGCCATTAACATAATTTTCTGTCATTCATGAGACAACGCTTCCCAGTCATTGACAGAATTTTCAATTATTTATGAAACAGTGCTTCCCCGCTGTAGACAGAATTTTCCATAATTTATGAGACATCGCTTCCCTGCCATTTACGGCATTTTGCCATTTACGGCATTTTGACGTAATTTTGCTTAATTTATGCGTCAGCAATTCCCTGCTGTAGACGGAATTTTCCGTCATTTTAGAGACAGAGCTTCCCCGTCATTGACGGAATTTTCCATCATTTATGAAACAATGCTTCCCCGTCATTGACGTAATTTTCCTTCATTTATGAGACCGCGCTTCCCCGCCCTAGACAGAATTTTACATCATTTATGAGACAATGCTTCCCCATCATTGATGTAATTTTGCTTAATTTATGCATCAGCAATTCCCCGCTGTAGACATAATTTTCCGTAATTTATGAGACAACCCTTCCCCGCCACTTGATGGAATTTTCTGTCATTTATGAGATAGCGCTTCCCCACCACTGACAGAATTTTCGGCATTTATGAGACAATGGTTACCCGCTTTTCCTCGATTTTACCCATATTCAAGTGTTAATAAAAACTGAATGTGTAAAGCTAGAATAAAATGTTGTTGTTGTTGTTGTTGTTGTTTAAAAGCAGAGGCTCTGTTCTTTTGACATATTGCATATTCAGATATTCACTTTCACTGTATGAAAAAGAGCAGCTTGGACATTCTATAAATAACTCCTTTGTGTTCCACGCAATAAAGAAATTATGTGTCCAAATATGCCTATTTCCCTTTATACTAAACAAAAAAAAAGTGCTAAAAGAGTAGTATACCTAAACACATACACTTTAAAAAACAGTTTGTTGATTCAACTTAAAATAATTTGTTACCTGGCTGTCTTAAAATTTAAAGTTCAGTCAACTCAAAAAAGTTTAGTCAACTTGACATGTTAAAAAAGTACTAACTGACAACCTAGGTATTTGAGTTCGTTCACCTTAAAATTTTAAGGCAGCTGGGTAACAAGCTCAGCCTTTAAGTTGTTTGTTTAGTCAACTCAAATATCTAAGTTTTCACTTAGTACAACTTAACATTTCAAGTTGCCTAAACTTATTTGAGTTGACTGAACTTAAAATTTTAAGGCTGCAGGGTAACAAATTATTTTAAGTTGACTCAACAAATTGTGTTTTTTTTGTTTGTTTGTTTGTTTGTTTACAGTGTAGTATTAGAAAAACAGTACCTGGATGACCTACTAGTTCCTCTGAGATTCTGAAGTGCATATGTTGAATTGCGAGAAAATGGTGACACCATAGGCTACATGACAGTATAGATGTGGTAGTGCTTAAGATTGCATTTGTACTATTTTCAAAAACACAAGGATGGAAACATGACTTTTTTCATGCTTGAGTGAATACTTTGCTTTTTTTAGAGCACTCCACTGGATTTAATTGAGACTGGGAAAGCACTGAAGGTCCAAGCAGAGCGCCCCCATTTGGTCAGTCTAGGAAGTGGCCGTCTCAGTACAGCCATCACCCTCTTACCCCTGCCTGAAGGTAAGAATAAAATTATATGATTATATATTTATCATTTATTTATAATGTTTATATTTATAATAATTACATTGTTATATTTAGAATATACTTCAGTGGACTTTTTCAAAAAAGTCCAAGGTGATACATCTCAATCTTTACAAACTTAGAAAGTAGAACAAAAGTAAAAAGTTTGACAAATATGATCCAGCAATGCTATTGTATGAGAGGAAATGCAAACCTTTATATATAATGCCACGTTATATATACACAGATGGTCGAATCCCCTGCGTCACTTCTGTGCTGTGATTGAAAAGCCAGTAACCTGACTCTGAGCCTAAATCAGCATGGGGTCTTTAAAAACACCCTCTCTTAATTAGAGAAGCCCTTTCCTTCATTAACCACCCACCTTTATCTCCACCTACTTACTTTCTCTGACACTGACCAGCCATTCATACCAGTGTCTCCTTTATCAGTGTCCATCTGTCTGAATTCCTCAGAGACACATGGGTTTATCATGAGGCTTTGACAAATTACCTTATGAAAAGGGCACAGGAGAAGAGGTTTTGAATGCTTATTTAATGTATATTAGTCACTGTGCATTGTATTAGTATTATAAACTGATATACTAGCTTGTGTGATTCCTCTGAGGTCACAGGCTTTTATCTTGTGCCTGATAACAGATGAGGGTGGATGGGGGCAGATAGGAAGCAGGGTGAGGAATGTGGTTCTTCTCACTGACAAAAAGCAGGCCAACAGTGGTGAATTAGCTCAGTTTAATTTAACATTATAGGCATCACACACTGAAAGATGATCCCTGCTGATGTAAACTTACATCTGTAACTATACGGGTGTTTCTTCGACTATTGGCACTTTTGGTCTTGTCTCTTAAAATGGTATTCACACTCTTACTAGTTTATAGGGTTTGTCCACAACAACATCCAACAGTGTTTATTTTATTTTATTTTATTTTATATTATTTGCAAGTTATAAAGTCAGAATTGCATAATATAAACTCACCAAAAAAAGTCGGTCTTTATTTTTTTTTAGAAAAAAGTCAGTCTTTATGTCTAAAAATTGCAAGTTTATTTTCTAACGACTTTTTTCCCCCTCAGAATTGTGAGATATAAACTTGCAATTGTGAGTTATAAAGTCCAATTTTGAGGGCGAAAAAATAATATGTTCTTACAATTCTCACAATATCTCACAATTCTGACTTAATAACTCACAACTGAATGTTATAAAGTCAAAATTGTGAGATACAAAAGTCGAATTCTGAGAAAGGTCGCATTTGTGAGATATAAACCTGCAATTCTGAGAAAAAAAAGTCAAAATTGTAATATATAACTTACAATTCTGAGAAAAAAAGTCACTCTTTATTTCTCAGAATTGCGAGTTTGTTTTATAACGACTTTTTTCCCCTCGGATTGTGAGACATAAACTTGGAACTGCGAGTTATAAATCTCAATTGTGAGGGCAAAAAAAATATACTTTCTCAAAATTGTGAGTTTATATCTCACAATTCTGACTTAAAAACTTGCAATTGCATGTTATAGTCAAAATTGTGAGACATAAACTCAAATTCTGAACAATTCAAGTAACAATTCTGAACTTAAACTCAGAATTGTGAGTTACATCTTATTATTGCAAGTTTATATCGCACAGTTCTGAGGGGGAAAAAACGTTGTTATAAAACAAACTCACAATTCTGAGAAAGAAAGACTTTTTTAAGGATTGTGAGTTTATATCACACAATTCTGACTTAATAACTCACAACTGCATGTTATATTTCTGCAGGTCACATTTGTGAGATATAAACTCGCAATTCTGAGAAAAAAAGTCACATTTGAGAGATATAAACTCACAATCCTTAAAAAAAGAGTCTTTCTTTCTCAGAATTGTGAGTTTGTTTTATAACGACTTTTTCCCCCTCAGAACTGTGAGATATAAACTTGCAATAAAAAGATATAACTCAAAAAGTCACATTTGCGAGACACATTTGAGAGATATAAACTCACAATCCTTAAAAAAAGAGTCTTTCTTTCTCAGAATTGCGAGTTTGTTTTATAACGACTTTTTTTCCCTCAGAAGATATAAACTTGCAACTGCGAGTTATAAAGTCCAATTTTGAGGGCGAAAAAAAATATGTTTTTGCAAATGCATGTTATAAAGTCAAAATTGCAAGATATAAACTCAAATTCGGAGAAAAAAGTCACATTTGCGAGATATAAACCTGCATTTCTGAGAAAAAAAAAGTCACATTTGAGAGATATAAACTCACAATCCTTAAAAAAAGGTAGTCTTTATTTCTCAGAATTGCAACTTTATTTCTCATTATAACGACTTTTTTTCCCCCCTCAGAACTGTAAGATATAAACTTGTAATAATAAGATATAACTTACAATTCAGAGAAGTAAAGTTGCAATTCTGAGAAAAAAGTCAAAACTGCAAGCTATAATTGCGAGTTTGTTTTGTAACAACTTTTTTTCCCCTCAGAATTGTGAGATATAAAGTCCAATTCTGAGGGCAAAAAAAAAAAAATAATTTTATATCTCACAATTCTGACTTAATAACTCGTAATTGCATGTTATGAAATCAAAATCGCAAGATATAAACCTGCAATTCTGAGAAAAAATGACTTTATAAGTCGCAAATGTGAATTTATATCACACAGTTCTTAGAATTTGTGTTTATATCTCGCAATTCTGACTTTAAAACTAGCAATTGTGAGTTTATATCACGCAATTCTGACTTTGTTTCTCAGAATTGCAAGTTTATATCTCACAATTCTGAGAAAAAAGTCTGAATTATGAGATAAAAAGTCAAAATGACCTTTTTTTCATTTTTGTTCGGTGGCGGAAGCCATAACCTTTTGAACAGTAATATCTGCAGAAGTAAAACATAAAGAGCCTGGCTTTCATTGACTGATAACTTCACCTGAGTACTTTTGAAACCAGAAACTTAATACACACTGTCTGAGAGCAAACAGCTTTGAAATCAACATCCTGTGGGGGTTGTTTGTTTTAGGCAAGACCACTCTGGGTCACGGAGCCATGGACATCAACATCCAAGGCCCAGGGATCGCAGCTCAGCACTGCTTCATCGAAAACAAGTCAGGACTCATCACTCTGCACCCCTGCGGAAACCAGTGTAGCATGGACGGACTTCCGGTCACCAAACCTGTGCGCCTGTCTCAAGGTACACAACCACACCGTGTAGCTGTATTCACGTCTTCATTCAAATCTAACAGGCTACAGCCAAGAATCCCAGTCATTGTTTTCTGCAGCATCAGCCATACTAAAATCC
The DNA here is from genome assembly GCF_022985175.1 of Labeo rohita. Taxonomy (NCBI): domain Eukaryota; kingdom Metazoa; phylum Chordata; class Actinopteri; order Cypriniformes; family Cyprinidae; genus Labeo; species Labeo rohita. The sequence goes on from NC_066883.1 coordinate 18,121,052, forward strand.
AAACATGATTCCTAAGTGTAAAATCTCTTATGAAAGGGAATCAATGAACCCAAACCGAAAGAAACTCAGTCCCTCCTCTATGTCTTTTGTCTGAGGGAACAATTTGACTAAACAGGTTGGGGGGAGGGGTGTGTTTTGGGTAATCTTCATTGTGCCAGCTTCTAGTGTTTCACTATTGTTCAATACGTTTGCGCTGAAATATTCAGTTTGATGTTCAGAATTAGAGAGAGCCTCATTAAACAGCCCTTGATTTTTATTATCTCGAATGTGTAGAGTCATAAAAAGAGCAAGAACCTGTGGAAAGAATGTTAAATGCAATAACTGAAACAGAGCCCCCCCGTTGCCCCCCTGACATGCAGAGATTGGAGGCTCTGACTCAGGGGTGAGCAATTACACCTCCTCCTTTCCCCATCCCTTATCTGAGGGAAATTAGTTGCACCAATGACGGAGACAGCTGTTCAACTTTACCACCCATCACTACGAGAGCGTGCAGGGGTTCAGTGACTTCACAAGCACTCGGATATAATACGGCACCTCTGGGTTGCTGTTCGGTGGACGGGATTGTATTTCTGTGACTGGAGGAGATATACGGTTTATAGCGGAAGACTCCTCGCTACAACTGCATGCGGTGGACACTCATTTCAAGTAAAGAAATCCGTTAGAGCATGGGGAATAATTGATGGATACTATATGAACAAAGGATTTACCACGACAAAGCGAGTCAATCTCTGCATGCTACAGCTGTAGTGTAAAACCATGTGCTTTCCCATTTAAAGAGACAGATGTTGCCTACAAATGGGATGGGAAGTTGAACATTTGGATTTAAAAGTAAGTGTATGAGAACTGAATTTGCTTGAGTAGTTTTTTGATATTCATAAAAGATATTTAAAAGCAACAGATTGTTTTCAGATACAAGCTTTGTGTTATGAAAGTTACACAAAGCTTATATCACTTTATTATACAGTTTTTGTCTACTTTTCTACTTTTTTTCATCAAAGAATCTTGTGAAATCATGGTTTTAACCTATTTTCAATTTAGTTAATGTTTCTTGAGCAGCAAATCAGCATATTAGAATGATCATGTGGCACTGAAGACTGAAAATTCAGCTTTGCATCACACAAATAAATTATATTTTAAAATATATTAAAATAAAAAAAAAAACATTTTTAAATTGGAATAATATTTCACAATTTACTAAGTAATTTTAGTTAGATAAATGCAGGCTTTTAAAAAAAAAAAAAAAAAATCTTAAAACAAATCAGTGTTACACATGAATGACAGGATTAAGAAAAGTATAAATACACTAACGTAGATATAATGTCATCATAATATGTGTATAAACAGGACACATAACCCACAATAAACCAGTCCTGATCTTGCAGAGAGGTTTTCTCTTGCATGTTGGCAGGGGTATGAGTGTGTGTCTAGTGTTACACTTCTATTCCTGGTCAATGTGACCCAAGAGTGCTGCTAATCCTGTTTCTATGCGGCCCTTCCTCATTCTCCACACACTGTTTGCTCAGTCAGACTATCCACACATGCTTTTATTTGTTCTGAACGCATATTGGTGGCCCTTCTGGAATAGCTGACGAAAAGATAAGGGGATTTTTCCTCATTATTCTGCTTTGTCGTCACCATGTTCGTACTTAACCTCCACCGTTTGTGATGGGTCACATTAAGGCCACCATCTAAGAGGTTGTTTTTTGTGTCATGCACATTGTACATCCATTACAATGCATTTGAGATCATTTATTTTTATCTTTGGCGCACATAAGATGCATCACTTATTGCTGTGAGCCACATGCTTTCTGGAATGTGTGGAATTGAGTAAAGGTTAGAATGAAATACTGGTTTGCTTTAGTTTTGACCTTTCCGGGCGCTGTAAAACTGAGTACCGTGGCAACCGTTGTGCGTTCTTTTTGGCATCTCTGTCTTGCCATTTTCTGTCTGCTGTTCTCATTGCTGTGTTTTTAGTTGGAGCGGTTTGGGACCCGTGACTCACCATACTGTATGTCCTGCCAACTTTATTGAGATCTACACTATAATGCATTAATTTATGCAATGGGTTTGACAGAGATCCAACACTCTTATTTTTACTGAAAGAGCATGAGGCAGAGCTGTACTTCTGTGTTATCTGTGGTTTGGATGACAACTGGAGTGAATAGTTCTGTCAAAAACAGCCAAACTTTATATGCAACCCTGTGATATAACAAGTCAGGATGAACTGAGTGCATGCAGATATTTTGCTGTACTTCTGAGTCACTGGTGTTTCTTTTAGAAGAAATTTGAACTCTTCCCACTATATCTGTGATGCACCACTGGGTTGGTGTTACAGAAAGGTCTTCTGTTTTTGTACTTGTTTCATGTGTGAAAATGAAGAGAACAAGCGTTTTAAAACATTTTAAAAAGCTGATACTTTTTTAGTAAGCCTCATGTTGTTTATAGGGTCTGAGGGTCTTTTTTTGCTTATTAAAACAATTAACACTGAAGGGTAAAGACTGGTGCTTTATAAAATATCCCAAAACTTATGTAAACTAATTTTAAAATACAATTAAATATTATATGTAATTTATTTATGTGAAATTTTGTAATAACAAACACATTAATTGATTAATGAATTATATATAATTATAAATATAATATGTCATACATAAATAGCATGTTGTGAATAGTGGATAATAATGTATATAGTATACATTTACAATATTTAAATATTTTAATATTTAAAAGAATGTATGTAATATTATATACCCCACCGTTTAGTTTATATAATGCATTTAGATATATTATATATAATAATTACAATATTTAGAATAAAAATGGAAAAAACATATAATAACATGCAGTGTTATATAATTATATTCAGTTAAATAATAGCAATAATGTTATTAAATATATATAAATATATATATATATATATATATATATATACATATATATGTATATGTATATGTATATATATATATATATATATATATATATGTATATATGTATATGTGTAAATAATATTATGTGTAATGTATTTATTATAAACCCCACCTGTTTATTTTATGAAATATATATAATTTTATTTAGATTGTATACAGTATAATAAATACTATATTGCAAAAAAAAATTCAAAAACAGTTTGTATGTATGTATGTATATATATGTATGTGTATATATATATATATATATATATATATATATATATATATATATATATATATATATATATATATATATATATATATATATATATGTGTGTGTGTGTGTGTGTGTGTGTGTGTGTGTGTGTGTGTGTGTATATACAATTGATTAAATAATAACAATATTAATTATATCATATAGTTATAAATAATTGTACATGATGTATTTTATGAATAATATATTTTAAATGTACAAAAAATGAAAAAAAAAATAGTTACATGTAATACTATATATTTATATTAAATTAAGTAGTAACATTAATGTTATTAATTACATTATATATAGCTATAAAAATATGTATATGTAAAATCTACATTTAGAGTTTAATGTATTTATATACATTACATATAATAAATACAATCTTTAGAAAAAATATATAAAAAATACAATTACTACAATTACATGTAATTACATTATGTATTTATATTAAATGAAATAATAACACTAATATTATTAAATTAGATTATTATTTTTTTGTTTTAAAAACATAAAAAAACAATAATTATTAAAAATAAAAAAATACACTGTGTGTAATATTATATACACCAACCATATAGTTTATATATATTTAGATGCATTATAATAAATACAAAATTAAATAAATATAAATACAAAAAATAGTTTAACTCTTATAGGAAGCTAAATAAAAAGATGGAATAAGAAGCTTTCAGAACAAGAAAGTTCAAAGCATTATTATAAAAAAATAACCTTCACTGCTACAGTTTGTCATTCATAACTTGTCAGGTGATTTTGGCATTGATGCATCTGCACTTTCTTTAATGAGTTTGGC